>NC_089802.1:75527127-75772127 GCF_029633855.1 Hoplias malabaricus | reverse complement strand
TTTCTCTCTCTCTCTCTTTTTCTCTCTCTTTCTTTCTCTTTCTCTTTCTTTCTCTCTCTCTCTCTCTCTCTCTCTCTCTTTTTCTCTCTCATTCTCTCTTTTTCTCTCTCTTTTTCTCATTCTCTCTTTCTCTCTCTTTTTCTCTCTTTCTCTCTTTTTTTCTCTCTCTTTCTCTCTTTTTCTCTCTCTCTTTCTCTCTCTTTTTCTCTCTCTTTCTCTCTTTTTTGCTCTTCCTCTCTCTTTCTCTCTCTTTTTTTCTCTTTCTCTCTTTTTCTCTCTTTCTCTCTTTTTTCTTTTTCTCATTCTCTTTTTCTCTCTCTCTTTTTCTCATTCTCTCTTTCTCTCTCTTTTCTCTCTCTCTCTTTTTCTCTCTTTTTCTCTCTCTTTCTCTTTTTCTCTCTTTTTCTCTCTTTTTCTCTCTCTCTTTCTCTCTTTTTCTCTCTTCATCTCTCTCTTTTTTCTCTCTCTTTTTCTCTCTCTCTTTCTCTCTTTCTCTCTCTCTTTTTCTCTCTCTCTCTCTTTCTTTCTCTTTCTCTCTTTTTCTTTCTCTCTTTTTCTCTCTCTCTTTCTCTCTCTCTCTCTCTCTCTCTCTCTCTCTCTTTCTCTATTTTTGAATATATTGAAAAGCAGAATTCAGTAACCCTTACAAGCCTCTCTCTCTCGCTTTCCCTGTTCCTCAGGAGCTCTGTGTGTAGGATGAGCAGCCGAGAAAAGATGAGTGTACAGGATCAGTCAAAGGAGAGAGGGATTTCTGGAGGGTTGGAGCTGAGTGAGGAGAGAGAGAGCAGTCCCGGTAAAGCTGTCTCGCCCAGTCCATAATCCATTATTTTAAATGTCTGTAACTATTGTTAATGTAGATTATCCCCCCCACCTCCTCTCTCCCTCTCTCTCTCTCTCTCTCTCTCTCGGCTATAGAGAGCTCCACAATATCGAGTCCAAATACAGAAAGCCTCACTACCTCCACAGTCAGTCCTGCTGAAAAGGTTTGAGATCAAATTAATAGTATGATGTGAATACAGAAGCGTACACTTCCTGTTTGAACACATGCTACTGTGTATAACACTTCTAATGCTACAAGTTTTTGAGGTTTTCTCAACTTAAGTGCAATTACTGACACTGAGAAACTGCCACAGTCTTCCTAATATTAAATATTAGAGTCCTTCTGAAAAAGTGTGCAATAATCAATAACAATAGGTAACAATCAAAAATAAACAGGAGTCTGATAACACACCTGTAACTTGTGAAATACCATTCTTCTTAGAATTAAAGAGAGAAAACTAAGCACACACACGGGATATATTTTCAGTATTTAATATTGTGTGTCTCCTCTGCAGACCCCAGAAGAGAAAGAAGCGGAGGAGAAAGAGCAGGAGCGAGAAAGTCGTACGGCCCGAGTTCCTCCCACTCTGCAGAGGCGAGACTCGGCCGGGGAAAGTCCCAGTAACGCCGCTGGTGACGGCAAGAAGTAAGAGCAGCACCTACATCTCAGCAGCTATTAATAGAGCCTTTAATGACAGGAATGCAACCTGATTAGGTTTTGAACTTGTTTTGCATTCTCACAGTCAGGTGTTTAAAGCTTAGTCTTGTAGCCAGTGTGATGTTTTTTTACGTGGGAGAAATATATCAGTTCTTAGTTTCTCTCTCTGTCTCTCTCTCTTTCTATCTCTTTCTCTCTCTCGCTCTCTCTCTCTTATTCTCTCTTTCTCTCTCTTATTCTCTCTTTCTCTTTCTATCTCTTTCTCTATCTCTCTTTCTCTCTCTCGCTCTCTCCCTCTATCTTTCTCTCTCTTTCTCTATCTCTGTCTTTCTCTCTCTCGCTCTCTCGCTCTCTCTCTCTCTCACTCTTTCCCTCTATCTTTCTCTCTCTTTCTCTATCTCTGTCTTTCTCTCTCTCGCTCTCTCGCTCTCTCTCTCTCTCTCTCTCTCTCTCTCTCTCTCTCTCTCTCTCTCTCTCTCTCCTCCCCCTCACACCCCACAGGTACCAGGCTCCAGTTAGAGATGAGGAGTCAGAGTCCCAGAGGAGAGCTCGCTCCCGTCTCATGCGCCAATCACGGCGTTCCACTCAGGTAAAGACACCTGTACTGTTCTATTAATACTTAATATCTCTGTTATTCTGCACTTCCTACAAACAGAGAGAACACACCAAACTCCTCACAGACAGTCACCCGTTCAATCATCACAACTGACAGGAAAATTTGGGGTGAGGTGGAAAAAAGGTACATTGTCTCCTCACTCAGTCCCTGAGCAAGGCACCTAAACCCTTACTGCTCCCTGGGTGCTGGGGATGGCGGCCCACCACTGCGTGCGTGTGTGTGTGCGTTTTCAGTGTCATTTATGGGTTAAATGTAGAAGAGGCCAGTATTGTGCAGTGAAGTCAGTATTCTGCAAGATCTAGAGTTTAACAGTGTAGATGTGTGTGGGTTCACTATTTGGCAAATAACACGTCACTGTTAGGGGCGGCATGGTGGTGCAACAGGCAGTGTCACACAGTTACACGCAGTTACACAGCTCCAGGGACCTGGAGGTTGTGGGTTCGATTCCCGCTCCGGGTGACTGTCTGTGAGGAGTGTGGTGTGTTCTCTTTGCGTCTGCGTGGGTTTCCTCTGGGTGACTGTCTGTGAGGAGTGTGGTGTGTTCTCCCTGTGTCTGCGTGGGTTTCCTCCGGGTGCTCCGGTTTCCTCCCACAGTCCACATGTTGGTAGGTGGACTGGCGACTCAAAAGTGACCGTACTTGTCAGTGTGTGAGTGAATGTGTGTGTGTGTCTGTGCTGCCCTGTGAAGGACTGGCGCCCCCTCCAGGGTGTATTCCCTCCTTGCACCCAATGATTCCAGGTAGGCTCTGGACCCACCGTGACCCTGAACTGGATAAGGGTTACAGACAATGAATGAATGAATGAATGAATGAATGAATGAAGGTCACTGTTAGCCTTCCTATCTGTGTTATAAATAATTATTAATAACTTTTAGTGTATTTACAACCTATTTAATAAACATATATTGTAAACATTAATAAACCCTGGTACCTATTGAGATTAATATGAAAAAAAAAAAAAGTGTACGTTCTTCTGTTGTCATTCATGGGCAGCTTGTAGCTGCATGAAGTTTGTTATGGTTTTATTATAAAAACTGTCTGAAGAATGCGTGATGAATACAATGTTTAAAAGAAAGGTTTGTATTTAATGCGAAATAAAAAAGACGTTTTCAGATGTTTACGTTGAGTCTGATACGATTTTATTACCTTTGCTGTGTATTTTCAGGGTGTGACCTTGACCGACCTTAAAGAGGCCGAGCGAAATGTGAGCAAGAGCACCGAGCCTCCATGCAATCTTCAGCCCGTGAGCCCCGTTGTCACGGTAACGCCGGCGGAGAGAGGTAATGAAATGTACAAATCAAATCCACTCCAAACGTGCACATCTTTCACCGAAGACACCTTTCTGAGTGAGGAGCGAATGGCCGCAGGAATGAAACCCCATGGTGTCGTGAAGTTTATTGTTTCCCCCCGACACCGCTCAACAGTCTGTTGACTTTAATGATGTGTCTTTGAAAAGCTTTAAACACAATGAAACATCAGAGGGGTTCAGGCTGAATGCACATCAGAATCTGAAGCTGCCGCTGGAAAAGAATGACTCCTATTTGCAGAGTTTATTTGCACCGTAGCCTTGCAAAACTGCAGAAGCATTTCATCAGATAGAGCTGCGCTCTCTGACTCCTGGGCTACAAGCTGTGGCTTTGCACTTAAATAAAGCAACAGCTATTTTTGCTGCTAGGACGTGAAACTGAAAGTGTAAAGCTTGGTACATCTTTTAACTTGATCATGAAGTAATCACCACACCTGTGAATGTAAATCAACATCCTCATAAATGCTCACCACTGCTCGTATAAAAATGTAAATACGACATTTGGTGACTTCAGAATCATTATAAACACATGGCAGTGCATCTAAGAACATCATTTCCCAACTCTAGTCGACTACTGATCGTTTCTTTAATGCCTCTCTTCTGTAGACACAGAGCCTGCGAAGCCTTCGGCCACCGAGGCAGAAAACAAGCTGGGAGTGAAGGATCGCCGCAAAGCAAGACGAGAGCGACGATCCACCGGCATTCCCGGCCCCACAGGAGAAGTGAGAAAAACACACACACTCCAGCATTGGAAATGTGGTCAGAGGCTCTACAATAGTTTAAAATAATTGTTTGTGGGTTCTGGGAGACACCCAGGTGCGTGAAAGACTCGATTCAGAATTGAACATCAAAAAAAAAAGACATGTGAAACCCAACACGGTACAGTAGCACGAATAATAAAAGCCTGTAGAATAGGTCTTTTATAATAGCACTTCTAAAATCGTGGCTCTGTGATACGCTCTGTACTTTAACGGTTCTTAAAATGGTGTCATCTAAAACACCACGTATGTAATTTCATCTCTGCTTCTTGCAGGATACAACTGAACCTGCACAAGCAGATGGCACCTCTAGGTTTGTGCTTGTAATGTTTCTGTCTTTGTTTGCGGCTCAGTGTTAAAACAGATTTTAATTCATTTCTCTGTAATTGTCCGGTTGGGTGAGCTATCATTTCATGTCGTTTCTATAGCGACCGTCAGCCAGAAGATGGAAAACTGTCGATGTCACTGGATTTTAGAAAGGTATGAATAAATTTTTTCCAGGATGGTTAGAAAAAAAGATGTGCACTTATTTAATAGTGAAACGGATCACTGTGAGAAATTGGAGCTTTCTGTTTGCTACTGGGCAGCACAGTGGTGCAGCAGGTTAGTGTCGCAGACACACAGCGCCAGGGGCCTGGAGGTTGTGGGTTCGATTCCCGCTCCGGGTGACTGTGAGGAGTGCGGTGTGTTCTCCCTGTGTCTGCGTGGGTTTCCTCCGGGTGACTGTCTGTGAGGAGTGTGGTGTGTTCTCCCTGTGTCTGCGTGGATTTCCTCCGGGTGACTGTCTGTGAGAAGTGTGTTGTGTTCTCCCTGTGTCTGTGTGGGTTTCCTCCGGGTGACTGTCTGTGAGGAGTGTGGTGTGTTCTCTCTGTGTCTGCGTGGGTTTCCTCCGGGTGACTGTCTGTGAGGAGTGTGGTGTGTTCTCTCTGTGTCTGCGTGGGTTTCCTCCGGGTGACTGTCTGTGAGGAGTGTGGTATGTTCTCCCTGTGTCTGCGTGGGTTTCCTCCGGGTGACTGTCTGTGAGGAGTGTGGTGTGTTCTCCCTGTGTCTGCATGGGTTTCCTCCGGGTGACTTTCTGTGAGGAGTGTGGTGTGTTCTCCCTGTGTCTGCGTGGGTTTCCTCCAGGTGACTGTCTGTGAGGAGTGTGGTGTGTTCTCTCTGTGTCTGCGTGGGTTTCCTCCGGGTGACTGTCTGTGAGGAGTGTGGTGTGTTCTCCCTGTGTCTGCGTGGGTTTCCTCCGGGTGACTGTCTGTGAGGAGTGTGGTGTGTTCTCCCTGTGTCTGCGTGGGTTTCCTCCGGGTGACTGTCTGTGAGGAGTGTATTGTGTTCTCTCTGTGTCTGTGTGGGTTTCCTCCGGGTGCTCCGGTTTCCTCCCACAGTCCAAAAACACACGTTGGTAGGTGGATTGGTGACTCAAAAGTGTACGTAGATGTGAGTGTGTGTATCTGTGTTGCCCTGTGAAGGACTGGCGCCCCCTCCAGGGTGTATTCCCGCCTTGCACCCAATGATTCCAGGTAGGCTCTGGACACACCTCGACCCTGAATAACCTGGATAAGGGTTACAGATAATGAATGAATGAATGTTTGCTACTGTTTTCTGTCACTTTATAAGAAGCTTCATGCTGCCTTTATTATTGGGTGCACTGAGATTTCTGGAAAAATTCATTCAGAAAGTGATAACTGCTATTTTTAATCTGTTCCATTAAGAGCAACAACAAAAAAATAAATAAAATAAAGATGTCTAGTGCTTTAAGTGTTTGTTTGTTTATTTATTTATTCTTAAAAATGGTTTTGGAGACGTGTTTGTGGCTTTGATTAATTTTTTTTTTTTTTTTTACCCCCCCCCCCCCTCCAATCAAAATAAATCCAACAACTTGTTTTGAGAAATGACAACATTTAAATGAATGTTTGTTTTTATTTTGAAATGAAAGCAAATTAAAATATATTTTCTTTGACCTCCTCCTCCCGTTCCCCCGCTCCTCGTAGTTGTATGTGGAGGTATTGAAGGAGAACTCTGCTCTGAGGGACAAGCTCCAGGAGACACAGCTGCAGCTCAGTGAGAGTAAAGTGGAGCTGGAGCGCCTCAGACAGGTAACTCTGTGGCACAGTAACACTGTGTGTGTTTTTGGCTGGTACCTGTTGCTGTAGTTGTTCCTCTGTCACAGTGAAAATCTCACTTTCAAGACTCAGTGACAGGTTCAGAGTTTTATTTACAGTTCATACACTTCTTCAGAATCTAAATCTGTCACCTGTCTGTTTCTCAACCCTCAGAATCAGGAAAATGGATGTGAGCGACCTGCCTTACTGGAGCTGGAGAGATTTGTGAGTGTTTTCAGCCTCATTTTGTGGTTTCAGCTCTGAGCTCTCTCACTCTCTCCGTGAGAAAATACCGTGAGCTTTTACCGATGCAGTCAGGCATTACCTCGGCTGGAAGCCATTTTCTCTCCAGCTATTTTTAGTCTGCTCAAATGACAGTGACAAACATCGTTACTGTAATTGTCAAAGCATCTTTATAGCAGCAGCCACACTTGATTTCCATGTGTTTATTTATTTTCGTCAAATCAACAAATGCACGGAAATGAAGTTGCTGATGCAGTCGAACACAAACAGATTAGTGGAGGGACGCCAGACTGAATCTGTGGAGTAGGACAAAATGAAAATAATGTTTTTTTTGGCTGTGCCCCAGGAAAAGAAGGCACTGCAGAGGAAAGCGACGGAACTGGAGGATGAGCTTAAGGTAATTTGTGTGTACTTCGAGCTGATCTTTATAACACGATTTTCTGCACAGCCATGGACCTGCTTCAAGCGGTAATGTGGATACAAATACAATTAGAAATAAATGTACCCTTACAATACTTAACCATCAAGAGCTATTTGGTGTTTGCCTCTTTAACTTTGACTCCCTTTACACCCCAGTCCATACAGACTATATGCTTGAACCGCCTTAAGGGGTAATCGAAAAAAATTGTAATGCTTCGCCACTCTTTCTTTCTCTTTCTCCAGATTCTCATAGACCTCCGTGCCGACAACCAGAGGCTGAAAGACGAGAATGCGGCTCTCATCCGCGTAATCAGTAAACTCTCCAGATGAGCCGTGTGCGTGTCTGTGCCATTAGCCTCCTAAACCACTAGGGGGCAGTGCTGCCCCCCTGCCCAATGTCTGCCCACACTGTCTGCCCAGAGTAATCTGGAACACTGCGTTTCTCTCTTTCTGCACGGCCACAACACACAGCTCGGTCTGCGTGCCTCTGCCTGGGTCTGGTCTCTGTCACCGTTAAAGGCGGATATACTACTGTTCTCTCCAGTCCTGGAAAACCCAAGGGTCCAGCAGCCTTCACCTCTTTGTGCACAAAGCTCTATCTTCTCTTTCTGTAGAGTCTATCCTGAAAAGCTGCAGTTTAACAGTTAAATCCTTTGCGCAAATCCAGCCAGCTCACTTGTACTTTTTGAACGTCAGCCTCTTTTTAAGCACACGTTTCGGTCTCGGTTTCCTGGTCCTAGGCGTGAAGTACATACTTGAAGTGGGGAGAAATTTGCAGGGTGCTTTTTTTGTTTGTATTTATATCCCATTTAATCTTTCTCATGCATTGCGCTTAATATTTCTTTAACAAAGAAGCCAGTACAAGGTTAACCACTTGTGTTTTAATTTTTCTAATAAGCCAACTCTGGGGTTTTCGCTCTTTAACTTCACTGTAGTATGTGCTGTGATTGAGCAGAGAAAGCACATCCAGCTGTATGTAAAGGTTTGAGCACCCTGGTTGATTTTTTGGGTGAAAGTAAGTCAGAGAACACAGTGCTGTGTATTTTAATGCACATTTTCTGTTGTGTTTCTGTGATTAACATATATATTATATTATATATATATATTATATATAATATTTTATAAAATTTGGCCGACAAGGCTCACGTTTAAAGAAGCAGCAAGTCATTTTTTACGCACAAAAACATAGCAAATTGATTATTAATCAGAATTGATGTTTTCTGTGAAGTGCAACTCGCATAACATTCATTCATTCATTATCTGTAACCCTTATCCAGTTCAGGGTTGAGGTGGGTCCAGAGCCTACCTGGAATCATTGGGCGCAAGACGGGAATACACCCTGGAGGGGGCGCCAGTCCTTCACAGGGCAACACAGACACACTCACGGACACTTTTTTGAGTTGCCAATCCACCTACCAACGTGTGCTTTTGAACTGTGGGAGGAAACCGGAGCATCCGGAGGAAACCCACGCAGCCACAGGGAGAACACACCACACTCCTCACAGACAGTCACCCAGAGGAAACCCACGCAGACACAGAGAAAACACACCACACTCCTCACAGACAGTCACCCGGAGGAAACCCACGCAGACACAGGGAGAACACACCACACTCCTCACAGACAGTCACCCGGAGGAAACCCACGCAGACACAGAGAAAACACACCACACTCCTCACAGACAGTCACCTGGAGGAAACCCACACAGACACAGAGAGAACACACCACACTCCTCACAGACAGTCACCCGGAGGAAACCCACACAGACACAGAGAGAACACACCACACTCCTCACAGACAGTCACCCGGAGGAAACCCACGCAGACACAGGGAGAACACACCACACTCCTCACAGACAGTCACCTGGAGGAAACCCACACAGACACAGAGAGAACACACCACACTCCTCACAGAGAGTCACCCGGAGCGGGAATCGAACCCACAACCTCCAGCTCCCTGGAGCTGTGTGACTGCGACACCTACCTGCTGCGCCACCGTGCCGCACTCGCATAACATGAAGAATCAAATTGCTTTGTAGTCCCTGAACGAAGCAGTTAATGCTCCATAGAGTGGGTCCCCTCTGATTCCTCCAGGCCCCCAGGTGTCAGTGTCATTCATAACGTGAAGAAGAATCACTGGAGAAAATGACTGTTTCTTTAAGCGTGGTGTCTGTAGACGGAGGTCGTCCACTTATTTAATTTTAATCCAGAAAATGAACAAAGCAGGTCGTTTTTTTTTAAACGTGTTGGGTTTAAAACGTTGCACACGACCACACATCAGGTGACGTTCAGCTTTGAGGCCATGACCTAAGGACGTGCTTTTATTGTAAGACACAACAAACGTGCCAAAACCTGAACCTCCATGCTCTCCTGTGCTTGGAGATACACAGAGACTAACTAAAAGTCTCTCTCTCTTTCTCTCTCTCTCTCTCTCTCACACACACACACACACCTGCACAGAAAACCAGAAATTTGGACACACGACACACACACAATCTCCTGCTGTGTGCTGCATGTGTGAAAGGACCACTCTGGGACATCTTTGGGGTTCATATGTGAAAGGGGCTTTGTTTATTAAGTGAAATCATCTTAAAAGTAGTCAATGTTCCTCATTGTGAGATTGTCGCAAGGAAATGATTAAACTACTTCTAGAGATTCGCGCGCAGCACTGCGAAGGTGACGGTGGTTCCTCGTGTCTGGTCACTGTTTGCGTGGAGTTTGGGGTGTGCTCCCTGTGTCTGTGCCTCGGCCGTTTGGGGATGCGCTCGTCCGTGTCCGTCCCAAAGCCCGGGAGGAATGGGGTGATCGCATTTGGAAAGGGATCTGTGCCAAAGTTGACTGTGTGGATGACACACTCTGGACTGGATATTCACAACTAGAGATATGAGATACATTGACCAGACTGAAGGTGATTTCTCTTGATTAGGCAGGGTTTCGTTCTCTCTCGTTCTCTCTCTCTCTCAGGACAAGCTTAAATCAACACTGTACTCTAGTAGACTGCTACTGTATGTCGGACCAAACAGGCATTTGCATTGTTGCTGTTTCTCAGTGAGCGAGTATTTATGAGTGTACGTGTATTTACGTGGCCTGTGTCCTGTGCCAATGGTGATGATTATTTTTTTTCCTATTATTATTATAGTTATTATTGTTTTCATCATTGACTTTCTTTAGAGGGGGAGCAGGAACGTTCACGCTGTGAGTCCCCCTCTCAAAGGAACAGGCACTTTATAAAGGTCAAAGCTTTTGAAAGTTTACCACTTATTATTATTTTTTGTTTTTTTTTTTGGTTGTTGTTTTGTTTTTTATTTTGCTTCAGATTTTATTGATTTTCTTAGTTTTGTTTATTATTATTATTATTATTACTATTGATTTGTAAGCCAATGCATGCCAAAATTGTATTTTGACAAAAAAAAAAATATATGTGCCTTTCTACATATCTATTTTACTAGTTGTATGTTGCTTGGTTGGAAAGTAAAGGGCTGCTCAGGCCCAACAGTGCTAACTCTTCTAACAAACACTCCACCGTTTCCATTCTTCAGAACCCAGTGACGCCGACGCCACTCGGTAAATGGACGTTTTGAACCAATAAAACAAATAAAACTGTTCAGAACACGATATTTGTGTCTGCGTTTCTTATTTACCTCACAGTACTATTTAAAGGATAAGCACCAGCGATATGAAAGTGTCAAACAAATAAATACAGTGGAGTTTGAGTCAGAAAACGTGATTTCTTACTAATTGAAGGAATAAGGTTTAAAAGACCGTTGGTTCCCCCCCCCCCCCCAGCGGTGTTGGGAAACTCTAATAGGCGTCTTGCCTGTGACGTAGATGGTGGACAACAACTCTAGAAGCTGCACTTAATTTAATGCAGAATGAGGAAAAGGTGTGTTGTTTTTGGCTGCAATCATTCAATGTACAGTGGGACATCTGTGAACAAATGGCCCAAAGATCCCAAAATATCCAGAAAATGGACTAAATTTGTCAACTTTAAACGGGCACTTTGGAAAGGACCCTCCGCTCACTCCGTTATCTGTAGCTCATTTCACTGGCGCTTTTCCAACAATATGGGCATGTAAGGACACCAACGAAAGGTGTTCAAGAGCCTCTGTAACATGGAGGTAAACAGGGTAAGGACACTCACTTCGCCTGTTTTAGTTGGTGTTAGTTAACGTTAGCTTGACTCGCTAAACTCGGTGTCTCAGATTATACTCGGCTACGTAGCTGCATTACGGAGGTTTATAGTGTCGGAGGAACTCGAGTTCGACTTCGATCACATTTACAAGAATAACGGTACCTCTACATCTATTGTCATGAATAATGTTGGTTATTTAGCTAGATACTGTCATAACAGTCAGTCATAACGGTGTTTTACCGCGGCGTTGTTCCGCTGTTGTCCACCAGTGACGTCACGGTCGCGTTCGAGAATTTCCGTAGCGAGCTCGGGTTTTTCCGTCAATTTAATAAAATTGTCAGTTTTAAAGCAAATTAAGCTGCTATTTTCATTTTAATTCACACTTATATCTGTCAGTCACTACAATAATGTGGAATATTCATGGAGGTTCATTAAGTGGTGCTTAGCCTTTAAAGTCACCATCCTGTCATGGATTAAATCAGTAAAAAATAAAAGAAGTAAAGATTTAGAAGTTATTTCTAATAAAATAAATCCAAAGATGCCTTGAAAGTGGATAAGATGTGACTCTACAGCGCCACCCATTGCACCGAATGTGAATAGCAAATGGCTACGTTTGTTTTGTAGACAGTGTGACCCCTGTATGTTTTAATAAAATTCACCTTTTCATCTCAGTGACTGAAGTGTTTCTAGAGAATTCTCTAAACGTGCTGGCGTTGCCCTTTTAAGTGAGTTTTAAATCGCCCTCTGCTGGTGAAGACTGGTATCGGCGCCGTGTCTCGGTTACCATAGCGACTTCTCCCTTAACAAACCAAGCGGAGAGGCTTCAGCGACCACGGGTTTAATATAAGTGCTGTAGCTGAGCTCATATCTCAGTGTACGCTTCTGTTGTCGTCAATCGTTGTAGTTTACACCGAGGTTCTGTCGCTCTGGGGTGAAGAAGATGGACGATACAAACGTCAGCGGACTGTGGAACTGTCCCAGGGTGAACTACAGCAACGAGACCAGGGCGTTAATACAGAGTATGTGTTTAATCCCATGGATAATCCCTTAGAATGTGTTTATAATGAAGGTTTTAAAGGGTGAGCTGTGACAGATTCTATATAAACCAGTTCTTTCTAACCCTAATGCTTCTGTTGTCTGACCCCCAGTGATGATGAGAGAATCCAAGCTCACCAGCTTTCAGCAGAGACAGATCAACAACCAAATACAGAGTAAGACACCTCTCAGAGCTCCTGATCAGGAACATGTCTCTAGATCATTAACTAAACGACTATACAGAACGTGTCCTGTTTGGGGTCTTACAGAGGCTATGTTTGTGTTCGTCTACCAGGAGGTGGTACATTACCAATGGTCTGTAACCCATCCTCGTCTGCCCCCAAGCCCCAGCCCCAGCCCCAGCCTCGTTCCCAGGTCAGCAAAGGTCCGGTTCTCTTAGCCCGGTCGCAGAGACGCAGCGCTGAGAAATGCAGCGCCGGAGACAACTACAGCAGAGAGAAATTCATACCCAGAGCAACACGTGAGCATCACTCCTTTGATCATGCTACTGAGAAAACATCCGTTTACCTTAAATAAATAAGTTAATAAAATATATATATATCTCTTCCTCAACCATCCGGCTGCAGGAGATTTGGAGAAAGAGAAGCACAGACTGCAGAGTATCTTCTCAACTGGTCAGGATCAGCCACACACATCTCCGTCTCACCCCCAGCCAGTGGAAAGACCAGAGGAGAGAGAGAGAGACAGGTTCCAGGAGGGTGAGAATACGTCCACAACTAGTTTCAGTGAATGAGAGTCATATTGGAAGTGAGGGATGAATAGAGCCTGTGGCTACTTCACTTTAGTGGGAGGGACCGTTTCCCAGAATTCCCTTTGTCTTTCCAGTTCTGGATGAGATTGAGGAGAGGAGGAAGTTTCTGGAGGAGATGACGGCACTCGGAAAGGGACGCCACTACCATCCCATCATTAACTCTCAGATATCGCAGGTGAAGATGCGAATGAGATTCACACATTCTGCATCATACATCGCCATGGAAACCCTTAGCATTTAGTGCAGAGGCCTTTATAATTGACAACAGTGTTGTGTTTTATATGTTATACACATAGCATCGATGCTGAATCCAGGTGGACTTTACGGCAGTGTTTATGAACAGGTTCAAAGATGTCTGCCTCCCTCCATCCCACAGAAAATCAGAGAGCTGGAGCTGATCGACGGCAGACGCAGCGAGGGGCTGAGGACGCAGGAGGTGAAAGACAGACATGGACACACAGAAGAAGAGTGAAGAACAGCAGTGAAGAAAAGCAGTGGTCCACTGTGTGTGTGTGTGAGAGAGAGAGAGAGAGAGAGGCAGGCAACAAATGAAGAAAAAAAACACAGTAACCCGTGATGTAGTTCTATTAATGAGTTTTATTGTTTTATCACCCGAACCAGTCTGCATTTCATATTGCGTTTTTAATGCAACAAAAGCCCCTGGTTTGGGTTATTGGAGGCACAAAGACAGAACATAAAGGACGACAGGATATGGGTATTATATAAACACAAAGACACTGCAGCCTGTTTTCTGATGATACAAAATAGAAAATGTCCACAGTTAGAGACACAGATGTACATAATCTACAACATAAAATATCTATCATAAATATAATTTTTGTTTTTAAAAAATGGCACTCTTAGACACCCTCTCTTTTCACGTCTTGTTTGAAATTAAGGCCCAACAGATAAAATTAGACAAACTTCACAAATTTGAAGGCATTGTTTTCATGAACGTTTAAATATTACATTTCAAATGTCATTAGGTCATTTCCAAAAACGGTAAGCGACTTCAGTTACCACCTCGTGTTAATAAAACACTCCTACAATAATCCTATTGTTTTCATTTATTTATTTATTTTTAAATCTACGAGTGATGCTGCCAGTTTAAGTTTAAAAATGTGTCGTCTCGTGTGTGTTAGAAAACAAGCAATAAAACCTTAATCCAAATCATCTGGAATAAGAGCTGCTTATTTATAAACCTTTCAGGTCCTGGCTTCACAGAACCTAGCTGTGAATAAGCTACCAATGCTGTAATAGTACGATAATTACATATTTAACCACATCACTCACTCATTCATCATCTGTAAGCGCTTATCCAGTTCACGGTCGCGGTGGGTGCAGAGCCTACACAACATCACTGGGCGCAAAATGGGAACACATCCTGGAGATGGCGCCAATGCTTCACAGGGTGACACACACTACCACATTCACTCACACACTCGCACCTATGGACATCTGAGTCACCAACATGGGGAGAACACACCACACTCACAGACAATCACCTGGAGGAAACCCATGCAGACACAGAGAGAACACACCACACTCCTCACAGACAGTCACCCGGAGGAAACCCACGCAGACACAGAGAGAACACACTACACTCCTCACAGACAGTCACCCAGAGGAAACCCACGCAGACACAGGGAGAACACACCACACTCCTCACAGACAATCACCCGGAGGAAACCCACACAGACACAGGGAGAACACACCACACTCCTCACAGACAGTCACCCGGAGGAAACCCACGCAGACACAGGGAGAACACACCACACTCCTCACAGACAGTCACCCGGAGGAAACCCACGCAGACACAGGGAGAACACACCACACTCCTCACAGACAGTCACCCGGAGCTTGGCTCGATCCCACGACCCCAGGAGCAGCTGAATTCTGCTTTTTGGTTTTTTAGTATCCCGTGATGATGAGGTATAATCCACCCACACTTCTTTGCTGGTAAAATTATCTTCTTCTAAGAAAGTAGTCCCATCTCTTAACATAGTTTACAGCTACCTTTAAAGACTTCATGGGGTTATTCTAAATATGTTTGACAGTCAGGTGTATTTTTTACGAGTGCCTCATAAACACTTTCATATATATAACAAGTAAGTTTTAAATGGGTGTTCTGCTTTTTTCTACACACAGGAAATATCACTGAAATGCAGCTGCAGTAGACAGTTAACTTCAAATACATCATATTTCCTGATCTACTATTAGCCTCTATCTTTTCAAATGTTTGTATTGCTATGATGCTCATGACAAAAAAGTGACATTATACACAAAGAACATTACAATAACAAGTGGTGCTTACTTTTTTCAGTCTTTGTGATTAACCTTCCATCAAGAGTTCATCATAATTTCTGCAACTGTAGTGTCATCACACTACCTTTAAATAGCTTCTGAGAAAGCCTCGTGTTACTGATAGAAACACAGAGAGGAAACCGTGCAGCACGGAAGAGCTGTGAACCCAAGTTTGCATCTGTAAAATTAGTAAACTCATCTCCCACAAGCACCAGGGTGTACAAAGCATAGCCATCAAAAAATTCAAAAAATTAAAAACCCAAGCGCTACTTCTGGATGTTTAGTTTTTCTCTAAAATCACAGCTTTGCTCCAAAGGCGTGTTAAATTTGTACCTATGACATCATAAAGGGATCCGCGAACCTTAGCTGACTTTGGTGCGTTCGTTTTTGGCGTATATGCATCGTTTTGTCATTTTAGTTTAGTTTTCTTAGTCGTGAACGAGTCTTTAATCAGTGAAGCTTGCTCCTTAAACAGAAGGTAAAAACAATCTTAGTCTACTTTCATTAACAGCATTGATACTGCATCTATTCACAAAGCTAAAGTTAAAGAACTAAAACAATCACGCTGATAACTGGCTGTGTGTTTGGATTTCTGCTGGGAGCAGGCGAGGAGGATGAAGGTTCATGTTGTCCGTTTCCTCCCAGGCATTTCCTTTCAGCTTATTCATAGAAAGAAATATAAATAAATATGAGCCGTATTTCAATTGATGTATCTGCCTATTTATGTCCCACCTCCGAGACTTTTCTCTCTCCGTGGGCTCACGTTTTTTCCCACTTCGCTTTTTGTGCTTAGCCTCCTCAGCACCTTCATGGGTTTAAACTTCGCAGACTTCTTTTTCTGATCGCTCTCGCCGTGGAACTCTGGGGGAAAAAGAGTCAAAAAGCCTCTTTAAAATGGCTTTTAAATAATAAACTGATTAAAAAACAAACAAGATAAATTAACTAGAGAGACTAGAGAAAGTTGCCCTTGCCTTTCTTCTTCAGCATATCAGCCACTAGCTTATCCTCCTCCTCTTCCCTATAGAAATATAAATATTATTTGTGTATTATTTGTGCAGTTCAAATGCATTGATAGTGAGTGTTTTTAACAACTACCTCTGTCTGTCCTGATCCATGCTATTGATGATTTGGTTCCTCTGCTCAATGATGGTGACCAATTCGGCCATCAACTGCTTCTCCCTGTCTCGATCATCATCACTCCACTCTTTCTCTGCAGAAACGGAAAAGAGACAAGAGAGAGAAAATTAGAGAAATACGTATCAGCAGGGAATGGGATAACAATTATACATACTACAGTAATCCCTCGCTACCAGTAAACAAGGAACGTCCCTGGACGTTCAAAATAGGTCTAAAAGTAGTCTGTCCGTCAAGGACATATTTTAAACGTCAATGGACGTCCAAAATCCATCTTAATAAGTTAGTTAAGTGGTGACCAATCGATAACGTCAGTGGACGTCCAAAACGCGTTTTATACAAGTAATTTATTTCGGGACCAATTAATAACGTCAACGGACGTCCAAAATACGTCTAATAGTCGTCTTTTCAATGTCTGTGTTTGGACTTTTTTAACTTTCATTTTCAACCTTAAGAGAACGTTGATTAGACGGCAGTCATTACGTAATTGCAACGTTGAATCAACGGCTAATTGTTTACTGGGTTCACGGTTCATCTTTCGCGGATTCGCTACTTCGCGGGTTTTTTCAAAGGGGCCTTATGACCGCTGTATCGCGAATATTGAGGGAAAATCTAGGAAAACCGTGAAAGATGAATAGCCAAAATATATCACATGTAGTTCCAGCTGAAAAACATTACAGGAGGTCATCGGGTTACGTCAGTCCGTGGTTACGACACATCTCCCATTTACTGTATAAAGCCTTGTTTGGACTTAAGTGGTTTTGCGTCATAAACGTCGTAACGTGAACTTCTTGTTTGGTGTGCGCAGCGGAAGAATACACGGTTACGCGGCTCGGGACCGAGGAGGATAGGTGTTAGGATAGAATAAGTGCTTATCAGAGGCGATTGCTCTAAGACTGCAAGGAAAGCTCAGCTTCCCTTAAAATGTCAAAAAATAAGTGATCAAATATATACTGTTGTGTGTACGTGTCATTGAATAAATATGCACTACAACGCACTCAACTTTTGTTCAGAATCAGCTTCTTATCACTGGTAAAGACGCGGCTTTCCTCTCAATCATTCCCGCAGCTTCACTGTGCTTTAAACAGCGTCCACAGAGTTCAATAGCGAAGCAGCGAAGTGCAGCGAAACGAGGCGAGTCATTGGATAAATGCTGGGCTTTGTCCCGCCCATCGGACGCTCAGCGTCTCTGGGGGTCTATGGGGCAGTGGGCTGGCCTCGGCTGGCCCGGACGCTCAGCTTCTGCATGATGATTGGATGATCTGTCTGAGGCTGAATCCCTTTTTGATTGACAGTGAAATGAGCGAATCAGCGATCCTTTGGTGTAAAGATCCGTGGGAGCATTACATTTTCATTCTGTTCTGAGTTGAACCAGAGACTTTGTTAATCCTCTTAGCGGCATTTTCTTTGTTAAAAACGACTAGTGACAAATCGAGCTTCTATTTCTGGTGGTTTTTTTGTAGCTGCTTGTGTTTGGAGACTGACTTCTATCACTCTTTCTGACTTCTATCACAGTTTCTGTCCAGCGGGTGCTGCTGAGCCCCTCCACCGTCACAAAGCACTCACAGGCGGACACACTTCACATGGGCCAAGGCCGTTTAAGCAGCCTAGCTCTGCTGGCCATTGAGAAGACACTAGTCAAGTCCCTGGAAAAGACGCCTTGTTGGTACGACAGCGTCACAGATCATTTTCTTAAAAAGGAACGGAGGGTAGAATTTACGTATAAATAAACCCACACATTTTATGATGGAGGCTGAAATTGAGCTTCACCTCCTTGAAAGACCAGCATCTGCCACTGGTGCTTACAGTATGTTATTTACGTACATTACAGAAAATCGGTTTACGACGCGACGTAGGAACGGATCAACGTCGTAAGTCGAGGACCCCCTGTATAGAACGACTGTTTAATGCAAAGGGTGGGTTGTGAACAGTAACATGGAGGGTTTTAAAAGTCCAAATACTCGTTAAATACATTAAAAATTGTCTAGTACGTACTACGTGAGTCAGTCACAGATAAAGGAGTCACTGTGTGTTGTTTGGGTGATTTCCCACAGGTGTCTACCTGGTTTGTTGAGGAGACATCTCAGCTCATATTCCACGTCTGCTTGCCTCTCCTCCAAACCCTGCTGCTTCACCCTGAAGGCAACCAACCACAGTCAAGATTTTCCAAACTCTAAATTACAAACTGAGACTAAAAAAGATGCCTTCATTAAGATTCCCCACCCTTAATAACTGTTTATTTTTTAATGGATTTTGAATATAAAACTCAAATTAAAAATCTTTAAAGTATGGAGCTTTTTTATGGTTCATTACCATGGTGTGATCTGTAAATACAGACAAACAAAGACACATTTAAAACCCACAGAAGCCCTCTAAGTCTGTCTGTGCCATTTGAAGTGTGCACATTATGCAAATGAGATTCTTGAATAATGCTTGATTACTCACGTGTAGACAAGCTCTGCCTCTCTGCGCACCAGAAGGTGCTTCTCATGAATCAGTGTGAACCAGTCCACCAGCAGCCGTTCCTCGTGCTCCTCTGAAATACACAGAGAATGACACGCAGTGATTCAACCAGCTGAACTTTCAAAATCTTTAGTGAGTTTTCCTGAGCATGCTGAACTAATTATATACAGTAGGGGGAACTACAGGGATTGGTTCTTTAATTTCTGTTGTGATGGATGTTATTACTGTGAGGAGTGTGGTGTGTTCTCCCTGTGTCCGCGTGGGTTTCCTCCGGGTGACTGTCTGTGAGGAGTGTGGTGTGTTCTCTCTATGTCTGTGTGGGTTTCCTCCGGGTGACTGTCTGTGAGGAGTGTGGTGTGTTCTCCCTGTGTCCGCGTGGGTTTCCTCCGGGTGACTGTCTGTGAGGAGTGTGGTGTGTTCTCCCTGTGTCTGCGTGGGTTTCCTCCGGGTGACTGTCTGTGAGGAGTGTGGTGTGTTCTCCCTGTGTCTGCGTGGGTTTCCTCCGGGTGACTGTCTGTGAGGAGTGTGGTGTGTTCTCCCTGTGTCTGCGTGGGTTTCCTCTGGGTGACTGTCTGTGAGGAGTGTGGTGTGTTCTCCCTGTGTCTGCGTGGGTTTCCTCCAGGTGACTGTCTGTGAGGAGTGTGGTGTGTTCTCCCTGTGTCTGCGTGGGTTTCCTCTGGGTGACTGTCTGTGAGGAGTGTGGTGTGTTCTCCCTGTGTCTGCGTGGGTTTCCTCTGGGTGACTGTCTGTGAGGAGTGCGGTGTGTTCTCCCTTTGTCCGCGTGGGTTTCCTCTGGGTGCTCCGGTTTCCTCCCACAGTCCAAAAAACACACGTTGGTAGGTGGATTGGCGACTCAAAAAGTGTCCGTAGGTGCGAGTGTGTGAGTGAATGTGTATCTGTGTGTCTGTGTTGCCCTGTGAAGGACTGGCGCCCCCTCCAGGGTGTATTCCCACCTTGCGCCCAATGATTCCAGGTATACACCGCTACCCTGAACTGGATAAGCGGTTACAGATAATGAATGAATGAATGAATGGATGTTATTACTTTTCTGTGGATAAATTAGAATATGTCAAATCTTGAATATATGACAGACATTTGTAAAAAAAAACAAGCCTGTGTGTTTCCTACCACGATTCACTGAACTAGATTCTTCTTGGGCTCATTTATCTCTGACTCATGGAGAGTATATCATCATACCCTTAAATATTTTATATAAATATATTGATTACTGATGTGTTTTCCTCACCATTAGAGCAGTCCCTAAGTTTCTGCTCCAGCTCCACTCCTCTTTGCTCCAGCTCATCCAGCTGTTTCTCCAGCGCCCCCATCTCCACATGGATGTCCTCTACAGGGATGTACTGATCTGACTGCACCTGGAAAGCCACAGAGAGGACACAGTGAGTTATAACAGTCGATGTAACAGGGCTGTTATCTTGATTGGATCATTATGTGCTGCTTACAGGACTGAAGAAGTATCCATCCATCCATTATCTGTAACCGCTTATCCAATTTTAGGGTCGCGGGGGGTCCAGAGCCTACCTGGAATCATCGGGCGCAAGGCGGGAATACACCCTGGAGGGGACGCCAGTCCTTCACAGGGCAACACTGACACACACACATTCACTCACACACTCACACCTACGGACACTTTCGAGTAACCAATCCACCTGCAACGTGTGTTTTTGGACTGTGGGAGGAAACCGGAGCACCCGGAGGAAACCCACGCGGACACGGGGAGAACACGACTGAAGAAGTAATAAAAAACAAAACCCTGAGCCAATAGGCGAAATCTAGCCACTGATACTCACTCTTACTGCACCCTTTTTTACACAATATGAAGCAGCACTCTGTAACGTACTTAGACCGAGGCACAATACCTTGCGTTTGATGAGAGGAAATCCATGTCCGGGTGCTGGGGGACGAGAAGGTCGTGGGCCTTTAGGGGGTCTGGATTCAGGAGAGGTGACGCTGGGGGAGGACTTACGATTGAACGGATTCTCCTTACAGATCCGCTAAAGAGAGAAAAAGAAAAAGTGGGTGGAAAGATAGAGACAGAGATAGAAAAAGGGGAGGGAAAGAGGAATGTAAAGAGAGAGAGAGAGAAAGAGAGAGAGGGAGACAGACAGATGTGTGGTAGATTAAAGGTGGGAGAGGGAAACAAAAGGTGAAAAGCGGTGAGGGATAGAGATTGATGGAAGTGAGAAAGAGAGGGAGGAAAGGAGAGAAGGAAGATAAATGTCTGTGGCTCGCCAAAGAGCATACCTTAGAAACCTTGCATTTACTCCCTACTCTATTCACCTCAGACACCTACAAACTGTTTGCCTGCAATGAGGTCACTGTGGTAAAATCGAAAGCTAACTTCCTCCTGATTAACATCAAACACTGCTTTAGCAATGTAGCGATGTAGCAATGTAGCGTGAAATCATAGCTTCATTATGTGCTATAGTTTTGCTCACCTTACTGGGTGTGTTTGTCTGCTGTGTGGATGGAGAACCAATCAGAGGACTGGGACCAGCTGGAGGGCGGGGCGGGGGCGGTCTTAAGCCTTTCCCCCCTGCGCTCCTATTGGTCTGTGGAGTGGCAGGAGCCGAAGAGGTATTGGTGTGTGGTGGGAAGGGAGAGGGACCTGGCGAGAGGCGATACTGGAGCTCAGCCGAAGGCGCTGAATTGTTGGAGGCAGGGCTGCTAATCGACGGCTCTGACACGCTTTTGGTGAAGGGATGCTCCTGCTCGTCCGCGGAACGACGTCGCGGGGCTGTGGACAGGCCAGCGGTCCGGGACAGGCCGTGGTCTGACGAAGAGGACGAGAGACTCTCGGTGCTCAGCGCTGGAGAGGGACAGGTAGAGGAAGACTGAGAGGAAGGAAGAGCTGAAGGAACAGCAAGCAGAAAGCATGTTGGAAAAATGAAGAGGTGATGGATGGAAAATGTGGAGAGAGTGAGGGACAAAGAAGCGTTGGACTCAACAAAGTATTTCCATAATCTGCTATTTCCAGATCAGGTAGTTAATTTAACTCATAGGTTTTCTCTGGTTCATCCCATGGCTGCAAACAACATAGGTCTACATTGAGAAATTTGTTGGTAGATCAAAAACAACAGAAGGAATACTGCCCCCTACACTTCCTGTGGTATACTGCAATTTGTCTGATGGACAATTTTGATTATTTAAACCTAATATTAATAAAGTGCCTTTAAAATGTCTGGAAATTAAATAAACAACGTAGAGTATGATTTATTACTATATATAATATAATTAATATAATTAACATCTAATCTTACATTTCTTTTACTGCCAAGGCCACTATAAGAAACAAAACTTAATAATAAACCCTGGCTCCAAGCTTTTTTTCTGGTCAGTAACTGTAACTGACCTGAAGAGGAAGATTTTGGGGCTTTAGGCGCTGCTCGTTTTTTACTCCTGGCACTTCCTGGACTTCTGGGTGGGGCGGGGCTCCCTGTTCTGGGAGGTGTGTCTACACCTGTGACATCAGCAGCCTGTGTAATCCCGTACCAAGGATGGACAGCAACCACGGAAGGTAGTGCTGAAGTGTCTGCAGTTTCTGCCTCTGGCTCTTCCTCAACATCATCGAAAGGATTAGGGGGTGTGGTTGGGCGAGACCCCTCCTCCTTCACAGAGGTGAAGGGGGAGGACTCCTCCTCCTTCACTGAGGGAGGAGATGCCCCAACATGTGGAGGCGTTGCTGTAGAAGGGGGAGGAGCGGGAGCCTTTTTCTTGGGCTCGGATTTGACCAGAGCCAGCCAGGGCGGGTCTTTGGCTTTAGGAGTGTCGCTGGTTTGGCTGGAGATGAGTGAATGAGCAATGGGGGGAAAAGGGAGGGGAGGACACAGTGACATATGTAGACATTAACAAACAAGAAAAACAAACCACCAGACCACCATGACAGACATAAAATGTGTCTGGTTACATGAATAAGTACAGGCTAAGTGCGTAGGTCTCTAGTCTCACCCAGCAGGAGAACACGATCTTCGACGAGGAACTGGAGCAGAGAGTCTACGTTCACGTTCGTCTCCTACACAGACAGACAATCTCAGTTAAATAGGATCAATTCTTATTTCCCTGTCTGGGGTGTGTTCCTGCCGTGTGCCTTGTGATTGGGGTCCCATCGCAAGCCCATTCAGGATTAAGAGGCTATAGAAAATGAGTGAATGAATACTCAATTTAAGTGTAATAACTTATGTATTGCTGGAAAATATTTCTTTAAAACATTCCAGGAATCCTTCATCAATTGTGTGACTGTGGCGTGTTAAACACAGTAAATGTCTCTACAGAACCAAGTAGACAACCGCAAATGACAAGAAATAGCACTGACCGTTGACTGCTGGACTGTGGGCAGGTCTCGGTGGGCGTGGCTTGGGTACGGGACGAGCAGAAGGGGATTGGTCAATCACTTTTCGAGGCGCAGGGACTGGTCGGCTTTCCTCTCTTATACTCTTCGCTGGAGCTGGTGGAGGGCCACCATTGGCTATTTCTGTGGTTGGTTTTGGCTGCTCCTCTTCCTTTACGTCTTCCTCTTCTTCGGACTCGTCGAAAGGATTTGGAGGTGTAGACGGGCAGGGCTCTGTCTCTTCTTTTGAGCTACCCTCAGCTGCATCTTGTTCTTGCTCTTTTTCTGTCTTCGGAGCGTCTGTTTGTGGCGCATCAGCAGATGGGCCAGCTTCATAGGCCTTAGAGGGACCTAGAAATGTCTTTTCTAAACTCCTCCCACTGGGAGGAGCTTCGGGGCCTGGGTTTGACGCTATTGGGCCAGTCAGCTTGCTCAGATCCGGACGTCCATTCTGATTGACTGAAGGAGTCCTGGCAAAGTGGTGCGTGCAAACCAGGGATTCAGGATCTCCCACGAATTTGTAAGAACCAGGCAATAAAGTGCTGCTACATTCCCTACACCTGTAACACAACAAAAAATGGCGGTAAAAGTTCTTGAGTCTCCTTCACCACTTTAGAAATGTAATGTCTGTGGTGATTTTTTACCAAACAAAAAGGCAAAACATTTAACTTTATGCCTTACAGATTAGAACTGACTGTAACTGATTACATTAAAATTAATGCGTCTCAAATACAACAATAAATCATATTAAAATGAAACTAATTTGAATCAGGGCGGCACGGTGGCGCAGCAGGTAGGTGTCGCAGTCACACAGCTCCAGGGACCTGGAGGTTGTGGGTTCGATTCCCGCTCCAGGTGACTGTCTGTGAGGAGTGTGGTGTGTTCTCCCTGTGTCTGTGTGGGTTTCCTCCGGGTGACTGTCTGTGAGGAGTGTGGTGTGTTCTCCCTGTGTCTGTGTGGGTTTCCTCCGGGTGACTGTCTGCGAGGAGTGTGGTGTGTTCTCCCTGTGTCTGTGTGGGTTTCCTCCGGGTGACTGTCTGCGAGGAGTGTGGTGTGTTCTCCCCGTGTCCGCGTGGGTTTCCTCCGGGTGACTGTCTGTGAGGAGTGTGGTGTGTTCTCCCTGTGTCTGTGTGGGTTTCCTCCAGGTGACTGTCTGTGAGGAGTGTGGTGTGTTCTCCCCGTGTCCGCGTGGGTTTCCTCCGGGTGACTGTCTGTGAGGAGTGTGGTGTGTTCTCCCTGTGTCTGTGTGGGTTTCCTCCGGGTGACTGTCTGTGAGGAGTGTGGTGTGTTCTCCCCGTGTCCGCGTGGGTTTCCTCCGGGTGACTGTCTGTGAGGAGTGTGGTGTGTTCTTCCTGTGTCTGTGTGGGTTTCCTCCGGGTGACTGTCTGTGAGGAGTGTGGTGTGTTCTCCCCGTGTCCGCATGGGTTTCCTCCGGGTGCTCCGGTTTCCTCCCACAGTCCAAAAACACACATTGGTAGGTGGATTGGTGACTCAAAAGTGTCCGTGAGTGTGTGAGTGAATGTGTGTGTGTTGCCCTGTGAAGGACTGGCGCCCCCTCCAGGGTGTATTCCCGCCTTGCACCCAATGATTCCAGGTAGGCTCTGGACCCACTGCGACCCTGAACTGGATAAGGGTTACAGATAATGAATGAATGAATGAATAATTTGAATCACATGAAACTATTTTAATTAAACTAAATGGTGGTGAAATCTGAGCTTTAATGACATAAGGAATCATCAACAAAACACTATAAAACCCTCAAAACAAAAGCTGATATTGAGGCCAGAGATAGCACCCCTACAATTTAATGTAGAATTCAACAGCACAATGGCAGAACTCTATATCCACATCTGTCCCATGTTTAGTGGTCCATTACTGGCACCTGCTGGTCCTACCTGAAGCAGTTGCGGTGGTAGAGTTTTCCATCCACGAGGTATCTTTGCACCAGGTGAACATGTTTCCCACAGGCCGCACAGGTGCTGCTCAAAGTGCTGCGTCTCGACTGGACACGGACAAGGTCAGGACCCAGGACATGAATGAGGGCGGGGCGGCGGGAAGGGAACAGGGATGAGGGAAATCATATGGAAAGTCACGATCATGAACGGATTGAAGGTTTCTCTTTTTGTTGAATCTCTTTTGATATTCATTTGCTTGATGAAATGATATGCGTTTGTAAAATAAAAAATAGTGTAGCGCTATCATAACTCTTTAGAAAAACCTGAGGAACCTGAGTGCATATCTTTAGCGGCACCTTGAAAGATGAGGAGTGGAATGAGAGGTTAATGTTTAACCGGCTCAGAAGTCTAAAGCTAAGAAATTAGAAGGTTAAAAAGACTGACCTAACTGATCTGAACAACCCCCCACCAGCCCCATAAATCCTACTGCCTGAGCACAGGGTCGGACGGGGGCAGGGAGGTCAAAGACGAACAGGAAGAAGAGGAAGAGGAAGAGGGAGAAGAGCAAAGTTCCGTCTGAAGAAGGGCGAGAGGGAAAGGGAAGGGACACGGAAAAAAAAAGGCAGAGAGAGGATACAAAAGCTCTCTTTATGGACTGTACGGCACAGAGCTGAAAATCTTGTTTACAAATTTACTAAGCAGTGGTTTTAAAGCATTTTTTAAACACTATCCTAAAGTAAAAGTGGTCCTCTATTTTAAGAGCATCATTAGTAGAGGGCAACCCCAGCAAGATTCAAAGATTAAACGGTATCTCTACAATAATATCAGGAGTACACTGAATATCAGACACACCTGAACTCTGTTGTTTTTGGATCTCCTCTTGGTGGCCCAAATTAGCTACAAAATTCAAACTATTCCATGCATCATAGCTCAGTCTGATCCCAAGTTAAGAGATAACGCTACAGAAAAATATTTGCTGTCATCCCCTGTTCTAACCCACGCCCGGAGGGGGGCCGATATTTAATTAGAGCACAAAGCTTCTGCAAAGGCTTTTAGGCCGAGGACGTGGACTTGGGCCAGAATTAGACCCACCCATTCTCCACTGACAATAAAGTGCCATTCAATAATTCACCGACCATCGTTCAGTCTTTTAATAAACACAAGTATCTGTTCTGTAATCATGCACTCAGATGGCTCTTAGAACTGAAGCAAGGAAAAAGAGCCCTCTATGACTCAGAAGTGTAGTGTTTACTTCCAGGCTGCAAACATAAACACGGTTTTCTCCCTACCTCAGCCTGGGAGTTTCTTTCCTCCAAAGGAGTGGCTGGTCTTTTTAGCGCTGGTTCAATGTGGCTGGCACCGCCTGGTCTCTTCATACAGGGGGGATTAGCTGCGAAGGGAAACAGGTCTGATGTAAATATTCACATGTTCATTTGACTGTCTCCTCTTTTCATTTCACGTGAAGCTTACTCTTACCACAGCAGCATATAACAGACATAAAAAATCTGGTGTAAATTATGTGAAATAAAGCAGGATGCTCTGGAGCCTAATGTCACTCAATGCCAAACGTGGGGTTTTGTGCACTGCTCACCGTGAGATTTGTTGGTGAAGAAGTTGTAGTACTGCGAGACGTAGGTGATGATGCTGAGGCGGTCGGGCACTTTCATGCTCTCCATATCCTCAGGGTCCAACAGAGCTGGAATACCCAGCTCTGTCTCCGCCACCTCAAACGCCTGGGACAAAGAGAGAAACAATACTGTCAATCTTTACTGTTGGAAAACAATGTATAAAGCCA
This sequence comes from Hoplias malabaricus, assembly GCF_029633855.1. Lineage (NCBI taxonomy): Eukaryota > Metazoa > Chordata > Actinopteri > Characiformes > Erythrinidae > Hoplias > Hoplias malabaricus. The sequence continues at coordinate 75,745,340 of NC_089802.1, read as the reverse complement.
AGCCGATGTTCGTTTTAACTGCCCTTCTCCTGGGTGAGTTTCTCACAGTCACAAGGGGACATTCATCTACCAAACTGCTAAAGATTGCAGGGTGGTTGATAAGAAAGGTGAGCTGTGATAATGTTGTTTAACCCTGATAATAACAGGCTCAGCAACAGGGTCACATGAGGTTAGTCAGCAGGTTTAGCCTTAGCCTGAGGGTAACAGTTAGTCACAGTGTAGAACAAAGCCTGTTTACCTAACTGCGCTGTCTGTATGTGCTTAGTAACAGCATTAAATCTACTGAACAGCTTAATACTGCAGAATCTGAAGATATATTCATGATGTAAGAGGTCAGAATCATCTCATATAGAGTTCATATGGACGTTTGAAATGTTTGCTCTAATGGATGAGGTATGATTGGTTAAAAATTAAAGTCTCAAGGACAACAGGCTGTAACACTAGAAGCGCCACATGTGGGTCAAACAGTTTTAGTGGAGACACTGTATCTGGCGTACGATATATCATTAACTATTAACACTGGAACATATTTGTTAACATACAAATTGGAAGTAGGGCTGGACAATATTTCAATATCGATATAAATCGCAATAAAAAATGATTCAATTTTTAAACCCATTCTCAGTATTTCAATATACATTATTTACATCTGTCACTGACTGGCAGTCATTACAGGACACTGTTGTCAACCGATATCAGGATTATATTGTATCAACCAAAATTAAGAAATATATCGTGATATAAATTTTGGTCGTATCGTCCAGCCCTAAATGGACGAATTAATCATGATGTATTTAAAACGATATTAGGAGTTATTCAGAGCCCTAGAATAACCAACATCAGCCATAAAATAGAAAAAAATATTTAATTTAATGCTATAATAATAACAACATATCGATCTACTCCCCGTTACTGAATCTACGTGTACTGCATATGAACAACACTGCACTCCTGATTAAGCCCACATCACACATGCATCCTCAAGACCTACTGACTCTTATCCTCCTGTCAGATCACATTACATAGGGCTATATTCTGAACTGCCAGACGACAAACGGACTGTTTCTACTGCAGATCTGTCTCTACCTGAATGAATAAAGAATTACTGCTTACAACAGCAGAGCTCCAGCCAAGCCGAGAGCAGCAAAACACTGAGAAGTGTGAGACATGGACAACAACATAAACCCTAGGGTTTAACCATGATGTCACTTTTTGCAGCAACCTCTAATTTTCAAATCATTTCTGGTCAACACGGCAAAAACGAGGAGCTGAGGCTGATACTCACCAGCCGGTTGTTTTCATAGACGTTTTCCTTCGACAGGGAGTCGAAGTCTCTGCAGGGCCACAAAACAGAGAGGGAAAAAAGATTATCACCATTAGAAACACGATAAATAGTGATATTTACAATGGTATCACACTTAAGCCTCTGTTCCTGGTCTTTGTCACCAACTCCTTATTAAAGAAAACTTTTAAACGCTGAGGATATACGACTTGGCGAGGCATGGAAGACGTACATTACTGCGGTAAATGCTGGCTGCTCTTCTCAGCAGAAATAACAGCAGTTCACTTGCCAATACATGAGCTTTTGCAGATGAAGGTTATTTTATTTTTTTCTCCTGAGAGAAATCACCACCGCTAAAAGAATAATGAGATCATTTGTCTGCACTGTGAGAAAATCCGACATGTTTCCACGTATAAATTCTTCAAGTTTACTGCCTGGTAGGCTGATCTGAAACCCAGAAAGATGTTCTCACTTCACATTCAGTCAGCAGCTAATTCCAACAAACTACAAGCTTTAACTTATTATTTACCCAAGCTTTTTCACATTGCTATAACTATCATTCTTATTCTTTTATTATTATCATTAAGATACAGCATTGAAAATAATGTAAACGCGCTCAGCAGCATGAACTGAAGCTCCATATTTCTGCCCTGTGGTTATTCAACTTCCCTCTTTGTTGTTGTTGTTGTTAAGGTTTGCCTTGCATTGTTTGTTCAAAGCCCTAAGCAGTAAAGCAATATGCAGTGCGCACAATCCAATGTTTTACAATATCACGAGACTGTAATAAAAGCATCTTTTCTTCCGGCCATGCTCTGGAGCAGATGGGATGCCCGGTGTTTGGGTCACAGTGCCTGGTGTTAACAGCAGAGGGCCTGGCCTAAACAATGGCCTCTCTGTGCGCTTAATGGAATGCGCGAGTGTGCAGAAGCAGTAAGCCTCTTGCACCGCAATATGCAGCTCCAACGGGCAGCAGCAGCAGCTTTTTCCTACTGCAGTCAGCTGCCGGCTGCTGCCATGACGCCACGCAGGGCTCCGATGGCCTCATCCTTAAAAGGAGGCAGGATCTACTGTACTGTCTGAATCAGGGCTGTCTGGATATGCTGTCAGCATGAGAAGACACAAAACATCTGTACAGCTCCAGCATGTGAATACAAAGGCTGGCTCACTCACTGATCATTAACATGACTAAGAACCATCAAAAATGGAGATACGTGTTTTTAGTTGGACAGCTACGAAAGATGTCGGTGTTTCATTACGCTGTAGGAACACCAATGTAAATAACTTGGGACTAAAATGGCACATGGATTCCTCACATTTCTGCCAACGCGAGTCAAGTCGGCACAAGTGGATCATGGGCAGAGTACGACATTAAAATGTCCTTTGTGTAATCAATAACATACTGAAAGAATTAAAAGCTAGGAGACTAAACTGCGAATGAAATTTACTTGAATATTGAGTGACGGTTTCACACTACACCAATAAAATTGAAAGTGAAGGTAGCATTTCAAAGGCTAGGGTCATACAGCAGGTAAACACCAAACCTGATTTTGTGATCAAATCTGATTTCTATTCTGCTGTTCACACTGTCTGTATAAATGTGACCCATATCTGATATCAGTCTGAACAGATCACGCTTCTAAACTGATCCACATGCGCAAAAGGACGATGCTTCAGCCTCTGACCAGAAAGAAATATCAGCCAGTTTCATACAAAGCACTTTCGTTTTAGAAATGAAGAAATGGGACCAGAGCGGTGTTTTATTGTGCAGCGTTGTGTCACGAAACCACACTCTTCAGTATTAATTAATTAATTCATTCGTTGTCTGTAAGCGCCAGAGCCTATCTGGAATCACTGGGAGCAAGGCGGGAATACACCCTGGAGGGGGCGCCAGTCCTTCACAGGGCAATACACACACATTCACTCACACACTCACACCTACGGACACTTTTGAGTCGCCAATCCACCTACCAACGTGTGTTTTTGGACTGTGGGAGGAAACCGGAGCACCCGGAGGAAACCCACGCAGACACAGGGAGAACACACCACACTCCTCACAGACAGTCACCCGGAGGAAACCCACGCAGACACAGGGAGAACACACCACACTCCTCACAGACAGTCACCTGGAGGAAACCCACGCAGACACTGGGAGAACACACCACACTCCTCACAGACAGTCACCCGGAGCAGGAATTGAACCCACAACCTCCAGCCCCCTGGAGCTGTGTGACTGCGACACCTACCTGCTGTCAGTATTAATTAAAGACTTTTAAGAATATTAAAACATTTCACTGTAAGCGCAAATTTGCTGAAATCTCCAAAGAGGAGGAGATGAGCACTGATGTGAGTTTAACGCTTCCAAGATCCACATTTAAGCAGCTTCATACCAACAAGAACAATGTAGAGCTGAAACAGAACTACGAAGAAAACTACCACACCTTTTATTTTCTCATAAATGAGTGACAGTAACTTGGAATAACAAGTTTCACGTTTATTTCATTGCCCAGAATTTTTTAAATAATGAAAATGCTTTGACAGCTCTGTTTCCATGTCCCTAACGCCTCAAATTAAAATAACAATGCTATGTGAGTCCACGGATCACTTTCAACGGCCAGAGTAACAAATGTCACGAGTTCCAACCTGGCCCAGATCAGATATGGATCAGATTTCAATACCACATACGAAAGTGGCCCAAATGTCAGATTCAGATCAGATCAGAATTGGGCCACTTTCACCTGCTGTATGAGACAGTCCTCGCAAGCGGCTGAGAATTTCAGAACATGAGCCAATTCACTCCCTCGTTCCTCAGCACTGGCTAAGTAGAGCAGAAAGTCCAGAGGACTGACTTCAGTCGTAGTAAGCCTGGTCTAATCATGCAGAGCCGGTTTAACCCAGCAGAGCATCAGTGAGTGAAACTCTACTCAGACATGATTCAGCAGAAATGTCACACATGCTCCTCTCAGTCAGAGCAGCCAAAACCGTGACTCCATCTGCTCTGGGTACAGTTTACACTCAAACAAAAGAACACTTTACTTTGGTAGATAAATAATCCATGTAGAGTTTAAAGACAACAATAAGTGAGCAACCGTCGGGTTGCGCTAATAACAGGAGCTCACTGTGCAAGGAGGAAGAGCAAAAACAATTTGAAAGAAAGAGGAATTAGGACCCAGCGAAAGGCCGTACAAAAAAACCACCAGAGTGAAATCTGATCTGAGTTCAGGTGAGTACGCTCGACAACACAACAATGATGCAATCATCAAACATTCAAAGAACATGACGACCTCCTCGTAAATTTGGAACGACCGATGGATGACGAGATAATGGATGCAAGTGACTCCCTCAGAAGAAAACATAAAGGAACTGACGCCATCTTCAAACGTCCTGTTATTGAGTCACAACAACTTTCATATCAACAAAACCCTAAGATGTTTGTTTTGACTGAGATTCTAACCGACAGTAAGGACACAATACTGTACTGGTTTCACCGATGCAGATTGTAATTGCAACAACGCTGAAACCCACTTAATGTATTATTGTAAATATATATGACCAAATTATTTACAATTTAGATTAACTAAGGCAGGGGCGGCACGGTGGCGCAGCAGGTAGTGTCGCAGTCACACAGCTCCGGGTGACTGTCTGTGAGGAGAGGGGTGTGTTCTCTCTGTGTCTGCGTGGGTTTCCTCCAGGTGACCGTCTGTGAGGAGTGTGGAGTGTTCTCTCTGTGTCTGCGTGGGTTTCCTCCGGGTGACTGTCTGTGAGGAGTGTGGTGTGTTCTCTCTGTGTCTGCATGGGTTTCCTCCGGGTGACTGTCTGTGAGGAGTGTGGTGTGTTCTCTCTGTGTCTGCGTGGGTTTCCTCCGGGTGACCGTCTGTGAGGAGTGTGGTGTGTTCTCTCTGTGTCTGTGTGGGTTTCCTCTGGGTGACTGTCTGTGAGGAGTGTGGTGTGTTCTCTCTGTGTCTGTGTGGGTTTCCTCCGGGTGACTGTCTGTGAGGAGTGTGGTGTGTTCTCCCTGTGTCTGTGTGGGTTTCCTCTGGGTGACCGTCTGTGAGGAGTGTGGTGTGTTCTCTCTGTGTCTGCGTGGGTTTTCCTCCGGGTGCTCCAGTTTCCTCCCACAGTCCAAAAACACATGTTGGTAGATGGACTGGCAACTCAAAAAAGTGTCCGTAGGTGTGAGTGTGTGAGTGAATGTGTGAGTCTGTGTTGCCCTGTGAAGGACTGGTGCCCCCTCCAGGGTGTATTCCCGCCTTGCGCCCAATGATTCCAGGTAGGCTCTGGACCCACCGCGACCCTGAACTGGATAAGGGTTACAGATAATGAATTAACTAAGGCATTCACATCAAACACAGGACTTTGAGGACCTCTTGCTGATACCTACAACAAATTTGTTTAAGTCTTACAACTTTTTAGGAGCAAATGGAAGCCTGTGTTACCAGTCCCAAACACTAGTAGCAGCGGTAAAGTGGTCCAACTCAAGGATTAAATAAAGGGTGTGTTTACATTTGTCAGATTTGGTTCCATTAAAATGTACACAGGTGCAATTGCTCCATTAGTGAGGTGTAAACACTTTCTATATGACTCTGGTGTGCACCAAACAAGTGAACCCAGAGGTCTCTGTCCGTATCTAAACAAATTCTGGTGTGGTTCGTATACACAACCCGGATAAGTGCATTATGCCAAGTGTAGTGCATTGTTGATGACTAGGTCACAGAAATACACCTCCTGTACGCATCATAGGTCTTTTTTTTCCTTTCTTTGATTGGAACTTTGTCCATTTGAATGCAAATCAGGACTAAAATACAGTAATTTATAATATTCTTGTTCAATCTAGATCAAGGGAACTGAACTACAAGTATAAACACACTCTTTATTGAGATGCTTGTGTGTGTGTGTGTGTGTAGACATTTTAACGGCACTTGATCCAGACCGACAGTCCGTCAACCTAATCTGCAGCCAAGGTTTGAGCCTGTCACAGTGGATTTGGCATCAGTGTTGGAAGTTGGAAGACTCACACGCTCATGCTAGCAGTGACAGCTGGCTTGCATAAGTGTACACACACACACACACACACACACACACACAAAGCAGAGATTGTGTTCTAGCCCTCACACTTGGCACTGAACTGTACAGAAGTAAAGCTTATCACACACCTCTGCCCTCTGGATTCTACATATTCCGCATTTTTGCTCTAAACCCAGAATGCTATGTTGCTAATTTTGAACCAGTGTGGACTACAACACAATGTAAAACCCAAACAGACAATGTTTAATGCATTATTCCAGCAAGACAAATCTCTAATACATTCAAGCACACTTGGGCATTAACGTTCTCCACATTTTGACCAGCCCTGCTGCCAGCTTTTCTATAGAGAGACACACACAATTACAGGTGTGCTGCATAGCAGACCCAACCACAACCACAACCACCCCCACGCACTAAACTGAGGAAGCAAGACACCAGCAACAAGCCTTTAACAGGCCAAACACACACTGGACTCAACTAATGACATGTTAATCACACACACACACTGCTCTGTCACCATGACACACACCCGGTAACGCTGTGATTAAAGGTGAGACAGTCTGTCTCAAGACCAAAAATTAAGACTGCTTCCGCACTGGAGACTAAACGCAAAGACGGGGGGTTTTCTCACAGCCTTGAATTGCTGTCTGCAGCTTTTCCTCAACTACATTCGTGTCTGCCGTCTCTCAGACCAGGGCTGTACTGTTGATGCAGCATGTTTGGGGCTTTGCAGAACACACTGCTTACACACTGCCGCAGAAGTTGAATCAACACTGAATGTTATTTTTGTTTGGTTCTTACACCGTGTCCCTTCTGCACTTATTCCAGTTTATTAAAACTTTCTTTTTAGGTTTCTTCGAGGCTGGTGACTCAAATGAGAGAGAGAATGGGAACTGAGAAAGAAACTGAAAAAGATTGAGAGAAACGTGGGGACACTGAAGCTCTGAGTGTTGTTAGAGGTTAGGCCTGTGCTGTCAGTCTGCATCAGGGAAACTGCTTTGACCTCTATGCAGCACTAATGCAGGCTGTTATTATAAGGGAGACAGAGAGAGAGAGTGTGTGTGTGTGTGTGTGTGTTTCTAGAGCTGATAATATCACAAACGGTCAGCTCATGTAAATAACGTTAAGGGCAATATCTACCAATTTCAAAATTCCATGCGGTTCGTACGTGCACAGGGCTTTCAGAGCGGTCCGATATGTAATGCTCTGATCCAGAGAAACGTACCGATTCAGAACTGTTCACAGTGACGCTGATACGAACCAGATGCTGGAGACTTCCATTCTTCTAACAGAAAATCCTCATGTAACAGATATAAAGCATGCTGCTGATTGGCCAAGTCAGTGTTTTATGGTAGTTCTGAGATTAGATTATACTCCATTATACTCTCGTTATGACACTATAAAATGTTATAGCCTGTAAAGAACAACAGCTTAGTAACTTCAAGCCTTATTAATGCAACACTACTATTCCGCTGGGGCATTTTGTTAGTTCCAAGCTGTTTGCAAGACCTCTAACAACTCAGGGTATTAAATATCACTGTTCATATCAAGTAAACACTTTCCAGTACCCTGATAACACCCAGCCTTAATCAGCACACAGCAGTCACATTACAAGCGCCCTTTAGAGAATGGAGAGACACCTGTCTTACAACGCTTGCCAAAGAGACTACACAAGTAATGAGACGAATAACACTGAGCCACAAGCTGAAATTCATTCATTCACTATATGTAACGCTTATCCAGTTCAGGGTCGCGGTGGGTCCAGAGCCTATCTGGAATCATTGGGCGCAAGGTGGGAATACACCCTGGAGGGGGCGCCAGTCCTTCACGGGGCAACACACACACTCACAAATTCACGCCTACGGACACTTTGGGGTCGCCAATCCACCTACCAACGTGTGATTTTGGACTGTGGGAGGAAGCCGGAGCACCTGGAGGAAACCCACGCATACACAGGGAGAACACACCACACTCCTCACAGACAGTCACCCGGAGGAAACCCACGCAGACACAGGGAGAACACACCACACTCCTCACAGACAGTCACACGGAGGAAACCCATGCAGAACACACCACACTCCTCAGAGGAAGTCACCCGGAGGAAACCCAACCAGACACAGGGAGAACACACCACACTCCTCAGACAGTCACCCGGAGGAAACCCACGCAGACACAGGGAGAACACACCACACTCCTCACAGACAGTCACCCGGAGGAAACCCACGCAGACACAGAGAACACACCACACTCCTCACAGACAGTCACCCAGAGGAAACCCACACAAACACAGAGAGAACACACCACACTCCTCACAGACGGTCACCTGGAGGAAACCCACACAGACACAGAGAGAACACACCACACTCCACACAGACAGTCACCCGAAGCAGGAATCGAACCCACAACCTCCAGGTCCCTGGAGCTGTGTGACTGCGACACCACCTGCTGCGCCACCGTTCCGCCCCCACAAGCTGAAATTGTAAGCGCTATTTCGGTGGGCTATTTAAAACTCAAGGTAGACAGCCCAGCGTTCACCAAGTCACCTTTTGGCCTCTGTTATAGAATCTGTTAGCTTCATCCAACCAGATTTTCAATTCCTGTAAAACTATTTCAATATGGGTGTGTGTAATAACCTAACGTACCAAATGTACAAACACGCCCGAGGACACCACCATCATCTCTTTGTGCAACGTTTGATCACAATTCTATTTAAAGCACAAAGAAAACGTGGTAGATGTGGGACATGCAGGACCTGACAATGTGGGCCACTCTGTGGGCCATTTCCACAGACCCAGATTAAACCTAAAATGTATTTCAGTAAAGATCCACCCCTGACACTGGAAGACCAGGCTTAGTCAGAGCTTACAGCTGCATGAAAATAAACCAACAGCAAGTTATGGCAATTCATATGCGCTGATATTTGGATGGAGGAAGTATGTGATTGGGCTATGGTGTCTTTGCAATACGTCCACCTCTTTTCCACTTTTCCAAGGTTCTTCACCTGAAAAAAAAGGTCAAGAAAGGGAGGAAAAGGGCAAACAAAGTCAATAAATAATACTTACATCAAGTCTGGTCTGTGTCTGTGTATGATGGCACAGAAGGCCAGACCGTCTCTGAAAGACGAGGACATGTTCTTGATGTCCACATCATTGTAGTCCTCACACTGCAGCCTACACCACTCCTGAAGGGCTTTTAATGAGCCCATGGTCCAAAATAATAGTCCCGAGACTTGTTTTACCACGCTTAAAGAGGAAAAACAGAGGCTGGCGAAGGTTTTTAAGAGTGAGAAGATCACTAAACAAACCAATATTCTCTATATTTCAAGAGATAAGCGCCACAAAGTGGCTAATGTCTTATTTCTCCTTCACTTCAATGACTGTCTATGGACACACTGTAAGCTAGTGGTACAACGTTAGCTAGCTCAAAGACACTACAGTACACTACATTCAGCGGTTGGCTCGTTAAAAAACGGTCATTAACTTAATTTAAAAGACAACAAAGCTAATCCGCGATAGCTTCATGACAAAATAAAGACATATATCCTTTAGCAAGAAAATTAAATATCCAGGTTTCTTGATCTTGTCCCTAGCTTTGGTTCAGTTAACTGTTAACGTTAAAGATCAGCTCTGACTCCGCGCTGAGAGACTTGAGGGCGTCCCCGAAGTCCAGACGATGTAAAACCGTAATTTCGCCTCCCATATCCAGAGTTTGTGACTTGTTCTAGATTACAAAAGCCTCCCCACAGCAGAGCCATAATCTCCGCTCTCTCTCTCTCCGACTCTGAGGGCGAAACTGGACCGAATGTGACTCGCTAATCCTCCCTAGGAGCGAGGACAGTGACCCGCCCCCTATCGACCGGCATTGGGAACTACAAACACACAAACATATGCACGCGCACACACACACACAAACACACAAACACACACACTCCATCAGAGCCCAAGAATCTATTTTGAGGGAAAATAAAATAAAGTAGACATAATGCCTTATTAAGTTATTATTGAAGGTTTCTTGTTTTGTGTTACCATTATTATTATCATTATTATTTTTATTGTTGTTGTGTGCGTGGTATATTGTTTATATTAATATTTTTACCTCACTAAACATAAAAAAATAATTAAATATTATTTTTGTGAAATGGGACTATGGGAGTATTACACAATACCAAACAACTCAGAAATATACTTTTAAAATGAATTACTTTACTTAAGTGTAAATTAAGCGAATGATTAAGTATCACAGTATCGTTTGCAACTCGTATCGTATCGTTGCTATAGTGACAGGCTTTCGACAGCAGACGGAAGCCAAATGGCCGAATCCCAAATGAATCCTTACTCCCTACATAGTGCACTATTTATATCTTGAATCAGTTATTTTAGTGTACAAATAGTTTATTACAAATTTTGTAACGTATGTGACACTTAGATAAAAAGAACACCGTGTGCCCAAATAATTGTTTCAGTGCTTAATTTTGTGACTTAAATTGTTCACAATGAGGGACCATGAATCAATTTGAGATTGAACCAACGACTCGTGATTTTTGGCCCTTAATCCCGCGCGGTGTCGCGAGATATCGCCTCTCCACAGTGGAAGTAGAGCTTAGTAAAGATGGCAGCTCCGCCCGACGAGGGGAGTTTGGAGTCCCGCATCAGTGAGTCAAGCCTGGTTTAAACTATTTAAACCTTTACCAGAACCACTGACATGTCTCCGTTTGGAAAGTCAGGGAGCGTAGCGATCAAACTTGGTTAATTTTATTCTGCATTGGAGTCGCTTTGCACTGTTTTTTGTAGCCTATTCTCGTCGCTCACTTTAGCTTCATATTCGCCAGGTGCTCCTTCGAATTTTCGGTTCCACCTTAAATAGTGCAGCAGTTACATTGGTGCACCGGCCACCAGAACGTAACTGCTACACTATTTAAGGTGGAAGTAAAAATTCCAACAAGAAGCTGGTGAAAACAAGAAGCTAACGTCAGCTTCGTCTTTAGCTTCCTCCTGACTCACTCTTATTTGATGTATTATTTATGTATTTTAATTTTAGCGTTACTTAAAGCTAATAACAGTATTTAAAAACTAGTATAGCACCTGTTTAAATGAAAGGACAGTTTGTTTTCTATGGTAAATACAAACACTGTTCTAAGCTTAAAATATGATCTAAGCTTCAGTGTGTACTTGTAATAGACAGAGTGTTAAACAAACACTTTTTTTGTTGTGATTTAAACTGATCAGTATAATATATAACGCTTTTCTAATTGATTTCCATTCAGAAAGATCCGTCTGTATGTCTGAATGCCTAACTGTCAGCCCTGGAGCTGTACAAAGTTTCCAAAGATGATGATTCATTCTTTTTTTTTTTTTCCATAAGAACTGAAACATGCACACACAGCTGATATCTTTCATCAATGTTGTTTTGAAATATCTTTTTACTGACAATTACTAACTCAATTAAGAGAAACATGCACAAAACTCTTGCTTTAAAATCACACATTTTACATTTTCTCGGTTATTATTTTCCCCCCAAAATCCCCTTGCAGTGTTCAGCTGGATGTCTGTGCTGTAAAGAGTGTAAATTAGTTTTCACTTGATCATCTCCAGCCTATTTGTATTCATTAGAGTGACACAGGCTGTCTTATGTAAATGACCTCTATTCTGATTGCTCTACATCGTGCCTCATTCAGAAACAGCGTGGACTGCAGCCCTGATTATAGCTTTAGTGCAAGAAAAGGAGGCTAAATTATTGTTGCACGATTACAGGTGAATGTGGTGTTTTTTATGACATCACAGAAGCAGATTTTGAAACAAGCTGTGTTTATTTTCCATGTATATTTCATGTATAAACTGTGTTTAGTAGTAAGTGAATGGCTTTGAATAATTTAACAGCATTTTTCTACACCAAAAACCAAGAATTGTGATATATTTTGTTTGATAGGTCCTTTTAAAAAGGGCATTAAAATGCTGTGATATTTCCGAGCCATGTGAACCACATTGGGTTTTGTTATTGAGTTGATAGCTCATACACACAGGGTTAGTAAAACGAGTGTATTGTTTTTAATCATCCTCATATTTAAAAATGAAATGCAGTTGATGGATTGATACCTGCGTTTTAACATTTATTTCTTACCTTAAGACAAAGCGACTAACCCACTGAACAGAGAAATTGACTGGGATAGCATCAAGGCTTTCTGTGAACAGCTCAGCAATGAACCTGAAGGGTGAGTGCCAGCTCACATGGATTTGATTGGTGTCGAGTGCTTGGTACTCACATGAGTATCCAAAGACAAAGCCTTTACTGTGAAATAAATCTCTACGAAGCTCTGAAAGTATTAAAATACTAATGTAGGGATTGTTATCCTCCATATAGAGCATACAGGAGAATATAATTTAATTAATTTAATAATAAATAATGTAGATGTTGATAAATATATGGTTAGACTAGTTATGTTTGTGGTCAAAAGGTAATAATTAGCTTATGTTTTTCCTTGTTATTTTTAGTAACCTAATGTTTTCTGATGCAACGGCAGCAAGAAATACTACCGTAGTGTTGTCATGAATGCGTATTCTTGCTTTTAACTTTGTTGATTGTATGGTTTCCAATGTTTTCCGTTTCATGTAGGCCATGTTAACATGTATGCCAGCTCCTGGAGCAGTTTCCTACTAAGAACCTAAGAGAAAAATGCAGATGCGCCACTGAGAACTGCATCGTAATACGTTTTTCAAAAACCGTTTGACTCTATTCAGTGCGTTATTCAGGTTCCAGCCATTGTGTGTTTGTAGTTAAACTTCACCACAAATCCTTGTCTCAGATTTCCTGGTACATAGTGTGAATTATATTCAGGCTGTCGTTCTCTAGATTGGAGACTTAAAAATTCTTAGGAATTTATCTGGTGATCAATTATTAATCTGATTTTCTTTTTCCGACAGCCCCCAGCTGGCCACTAGGCTTTTGGCGCATAAGATTCAGTCGCCGCAGGAGTGGGAGGCCATGCAGGCTCTCACGGTAAGATGAGATGGTGCCCTGTGGGTGCTGCTGGGTTCTTGATATTTAGTGGCAGTTTCCTCTTATTTTTTTGTGTAATGCGGTACTATAAAGGCTAGTAGGAGACGCTGTAGTAAGAGGACTATCTGAGGAACCTACTCATTGTCCTGGAGTTGCTGTTAAGTCTGACCTAATCTATTTTACCACAGATACAGTGTACGCCTATCCAAATAAACACTTCTTATTTTATGTATGCCGCTGTCTCAAAGCCACTGCTTGGACTGTGAGATGCTATGGTTTTCGTTAACACAGACGGAGCGGTTTCCCTTGTCACGTCACCATTCCATAAGTGTTTAACTACATTTTGTGTCTGTACATCTACATATTTATTTATTTATTAAGGAGTTACTGAAATAGTCTCATCCGTCCTGCTCTTATGAGCCACTGCAACCGTGTGACAGCTGAAAGAGTGGAGAGATTTCGTGAGACAGCCTTGAGGCTTTAGACCGTATCTTATACTTTTCCTTCATTAATCCCACACACTCAGAGGGATTAGCTTCCTATGATAATCCTCCTGTTAACTACGAAACAGATTGACTGTAATTAATAGCTTAGAGGCTAGGGTAATCTATTAGGATTAATGTTTTTAGGATGGTGTATAATGTACATGTGGCTTTTGTGTGTGATAAGGCCCTGGAGACCTGTATGAAAAATTGCGGGAAGAGGTTCCATAATGAAGTGGGAAAATTTCGCTTCCTTAATGAGCTGATCAAAGTGGTGTCTCCTAAGGTAAGGCTTATGGTTGATGCCATTTTTGCTGTTGATGTTTCATTCAAAGGCGGATTGTCCTACACTGTGTTTGTTGTTGGTGTGTGCTGTTACAGTACCTAGGGTCTCGAGCTCCAGAACCTGTTAAGAAGAAAGTTCTAGAAATGATGTATAGCTGGACTGTAGGACTTCCTGAAGAGACCAAAATATCTGATGCCTATCAGATGCTGAAGAAACAAGGTAAATCTAAGTTTCTCCTGCTTTATTAACGTTTACATGATAGTCAGCCATTTTCTGTAAAGCTGTGGTCATAATTTTACTGTTTTTAACTCTTCGTGGTTGTGAACGGTGCGTTCACTTGTGATGTTTACCTCAGTTATTAGTCTATTTTTTCCCAACAGGAAATGTATTGTTCACTCTGGGTTGTGTGGGACTTCCAGAAACGTGAGGCATGAATGTCTCAGGAAGTCTCAGTGTACGCAGGGCATGTGGTTTGCATGCTGTTAAATGATGGAGTTCCTCGTCTATTCTTCCAGGTATTGTGAAACAGGACCCCACTCTTCCTGATGACAAGCCCCTCCCCCCTCCTCCACCGAGAGCCAAGAACGCTATCTTTGAGGATGAAGAGAAATCCAAGGTAAAGAAGCAATTTTAATGAAAGGATCAAGGTTCACCTCGTACCTTTCTCTGGCCTGACCTAATCAGTGATTATTTAATCAATGCTCTGCCATTACCCCATCGACATTACATGCATGACTACATGGACAATTCCAGTGCAGGAAAAACAAGCCTCTCTTGTAAACCTTCGTTTGGTCATGTGGGTTGAATTAGGGTTGTAACTGAACTGTGGTGAGTTGCACATCTCCAGGAACAGGGTTGGGACATCTGCTTTAATGAATAAGATTATATTAAACAGAGATTCACTTCTTCTATGGGCCAGCAGTGCTTAATGTCATTAGTGGGTATGGCCGGACTGAAAAGGAACAACTTTTTAAGAGCCAAATTATAATTCATTTGCCAAAAATATCTACTAATATACGTTAGTGTACTAGTATACGTTAATAATACGTTATTATAATTGTAATTCTATACTGTATAAAATATTTCAAGTAACATTTGATAGTGCTCAGTTCTCAAACTCTCGAAATCAAAGTTTAACGGACACTCATATAAACTAATATAAAAAATAGATTATTAAAGCTGGGTCTGTTCAGTATTTTAATGTGACTTGCATCTTATATTTCTTTATTTTCCATTAGTTGACTTTATCATTTTAATTTTGTCTGATACCATGTGATATAAGCTTAAATCTGCTTAAAGCTTTTGTAAAAGACATTCAGGTACATTCTATTAATACCATTCATTCATTATCTGTAAGCGCTTATCCAGTTCAGGGTCGCGGTGGGTCCAGAGCCTACCTGGAATCACTGGGCGCAAGGTGGGAATACACCCTGGAGGGGGCACCAGTTCTTCACAGGGCAACACATACACACACATTCACTCACACACACGGACACTTTTGAGTCACCAATCCACCTACCAACGTGTGTTTTTGGACTGTGGGAGGAAACCGGAGCACCCGGAGGAAACCCACGCAGACACAGAGAGAACACACCACACTCCTCACAGACAGTCACCTGGAGGAAACCCACGCAGACAAAGAGAGAACACACCACACTCCTCACAGACAGTCACCCGGAGGAAACCCACGCAGACACAGGGAGAACTCACCACACTCCTCACAGACAGTCACCTGGAGGAAACCCACGCAGACACAGGGAGAACACACCACACTCCTCACAGACAGTCACCTGGAGGAAACCCATGCAGACACAGGGAAAACACACCACACTCCTCACAGACAGTCACCCGGAGTAAACCCACGCAGACACAGAGAGAACACACCACACTCCTCGCAGACACAGGGAGAACACACCACACTCCTCACAGACAGTCACCCGGAGTAAACCCACGCAGACACAGGGAAAACACACCACACTCTTCACAGACAGTCAACCGGAGTAAACACACGCAGACACAGAGAGAACACACCACACTCCTCACAGTCACCCGGAGGAAACCCACGCAGACACAGGGAGAACACACCACACCCGGAGCGGGAATCAAACCCACAACCTCAAGGTCCCTGGAGCTGTGTGACTGCGACACCTACCTGCTGCGCCACCGTGCCGCCCCAATAATAACATGAGATCTTATATTAATAGATATTAGTCTGTCATTTGCCTCTGGACTAGAGTTCACTGCAGAGCTGTGGCATTTTCCTTTTTCCTTGGCATGTTTCACTTTTAGCAGTGGCTGACTCTCCTTTACCTGCATTCTTCAGAACAACAGGGCGATTGTGTAGTTCAGCAGTGGAATTCAGATTAATTGTGCATGGGGCTCGTACAAAGCTAGTAATATCGCATGAATGAACTGTGATATTTCTCTGTAAATCATTATTTGTCTTTTACATTGGTCTTTTTTTTCCCCTCCTCTTTCCTCTTTGACATTGTGCAGATGCTGTCTCGCCTGCTTAATAGCACTCACCCCGAGGACCTGAGAGCAGCAAATAAACTCATTAAGGAAATGGTTCAGGAGGTGTGTATTTTTATTGTTTCTTTTTACTTTTTTTTTTCCTTCATTCCCTGCCCCGAACACAGGCGTGTTAGATTCCTGCAGACCAGTTTTGCACTCATCTAGGCATGTGACATTGAAGACATTTTAGCTGACAGTTCTTTGCCATGTAAACTAGAAACAGTTAAAACGTACACCTCAAGCACTTTTCGGGTGGTTGCACACTTTAATACGGACACTCATTTCCTTTTGAAGATATAGTTTACATACATGCAGTTCATTCAAACGTATTCTGAAGTGTGAGTGACGTTTCAGGGGCTGCCCAGGCAAAGCAGAGTACATTTTTAAAAACATTGCTATAGTAATTACACAGGGCAAGCAGAAGAAAGTGAGACCTGGAAACAACAAATTCTTACATGTTTATTCACCCAGTTCGTCTTGTTGTGCAACAGCCACCCTCCACACCTTTGTTGCACAAGAAATGAGTGGCTCCACTGCACTTAATACCATCTGGATAATATATTAACTCAGAACTGTTTTTACAATATTACTTATAAATGTACAATTGATGTTTGGCTGTTAGATGATTCGCACTGTTTGTAACTGGTTATAATAGTTTAAAGTTATCTGAGTGAATTTGTTCTCTGTGAATAGCCTGTCTGTATTTAAGGGTGATTTGTGTGTCTGTCTATGCTTTCAGGACCAGAAGCGCATGGAGAAGGTCTCCAAAAGAGTAAATGCTATTCAGGAGGTGAAGGAAAGTGTGGGACTCCTCACACAGCTACTGGGAGACTACAGCAAAGATAAAAGCTCACAGGGCAATGAGGAGCTTATCAAGGTTGGTGATCTCTTACGCAAACACACCATGCACTGGGTTCCTTCTGAGCGCTGTGGAGATGTTTATTAATGCAATTAATTCAGTACATTGTTGCTAGTAGTTTAGTTTCCTGCTGCAGAATACTGAAGTGTGCAGAGCTTTGGCCTGTGAGGAGCTTGACATGTGACCTACACTCTTTTAAAGGCTAAGCACCACTTAATGGTCCTCCATGAATATTCCACATTATTGTAGTTACTGACAGATATAAGTATGAATTAAAATGAAAATAGCTGCTTAATTTGCTTTAAAACTAACAATTTTATTAAATTGACGGAAAAACCCGAGCTCGCTACGGAAATTCTTGAACGAGACCGTGACGTCACTGGTGGACAACAGCTGAACAACACCGCGGTAAAACACCGTTATGACTGACTGTTATGACAGTATCTAGCTAAATAACCAACATTATTCATGACAATAGCCTAGCAATAAGCTAAACTCAAATGTAGAGGTACCGTTATTCTTGTAAATGTGATCGAAGTCGAACTCGAATTCATCCGACACTATAAACCTCCGTAATGCAGCTACGTAGCCGAGTATAATCTGAGACACCGAGTTTAGCGAGTCAAGCTAACGTTAACTAACACCAACTAAAACAGGCAAAGTGAGTGTCCTTACCCTGTTTACCTCCATGTTACAGAGGCTCTTGAACACCTTTCGTTGGTGTCCTTACATGCCCATATTGTTGGAAAAGCGCCAGTGAAATGAGCTACAGATAACGGAGTGAGCGGATGGTCTTTTCCAAAGTGCCCGTTTAAAGTTGACAAATTTAGTCCATTTTCTGGATATTTTGGGATCTTTGGGCCATTTGTGCACAGATGTCCCACTGTACATTGAATGATTGCAGCCAAAAACAACACACCTTTTCGTCATTTTGCATTAAATTAAGTGCAGCTTCTAGAGTTGTTGTCCACCATCTACGTCACAGGCAAGACGCCTATTAGAGTTTCAAACGGTCAAAAGACCAATGGTCTTTTAAACCTTGTTCCTTGAATTAGTAAGAAATAACATGTTTTCTGACTTTCAATAAACACAAGTTAGGAACTCAAATTCCACTGTATTTATTTGTTTGACACTTTCATAGAGCTGGTGCTTAGCCTTTAAATCATTACACTAGTAGATTAATACAAGAAAGTGCAGTAAGCAAAGATGAACAGGTTGATTTTATGGTCATTTGTTTATGAAGCTAACTGTGTCCTAACTCTGGTAGGATTTGTACCAGCGCTGTGAAAAGATGAGACCAACTCTCTTTAGGCTAGCCAGCGATACGGAAGACAACGACGAAGCTCTTGGTAAGATTGATTTAATACGTCATCTAAAGGTTTAGTTATCAGCATCAGCAGATGTGTTAAAACATCTGTGTGAATGTTATGAACGGACTATTGAACCTGTGTGTGCTCTTTTACAGCGGAGATTCTACAGGCGAATGATAGTTTGACCCAGGTGATTAACTTGTACAGGCAACTGGTCAAGGGAGAGGAAGTAAATGGAGACAGCACCACTACACCCGGTCTCAAGGGTAACTGCACCACTGCGCACCCTCACACTCACTATTTGCACCTTACCCAGTTCTTAACCTTCTTCTTAATCACCCAAAACAAAAGCAATATTGTAGACTATACTCAAGTATGATCACAGCACTGTACACACACTCTACAAAATGGTGGCATAACCCACCTACCAGCTCCCGGATATAACACATTCCATGGTAACTGCTTTCTTATTTCCCAATGCTGCATTCTTCTCGGCAGGCACAGCTCTTTTGGACCTTACTGGGCTGGACACATCACCCTCAGCCCCAACATTCCCAGAATTCCCCTCTCAGCCTACACCTTCACAAGAGCTTGGAATTAGCCTGCTGGATGATGAGCTCATGTCTCTAGGTAAGAACTGACCTACGCCATTGGGGCCTGAGAGTGTAAATATGTGGATGTCAAGAGATTTCTTTATTAGCCAGCTAACTTGACCTTTCTTAACCCTGTCTGGTAAAAGAACAGATAAAGCATAGTCCTACAGGGCAATCACCACTTCAGGTTTGCAGCTTGACAGAGAGAGTGCCATCCTCACGCACTCACGAACCATGTGTCTAACGGTTTGTGTTGATCTGCTAACTGTAGGATTGACTGATGTTACACCCAGTTCGAATCTGGCCTCCTCCCAGTCTGGTGAATCTACGACATGGAACTCTTTTCAGGTTAGAGACACACTTGCGTGATAAGGAACTACTGCTTTAGAGTATTCACCGCTATGTTTCCGAATGTTGTACTAATCACATAACTGTCTAATTACATTAGTCTTCAGATACCGTAGAGGTACACGTCCCAGCAGTACCGTCTGCAGTGCTGTTGCCATCGGTTACCACCACCCAGGCCCCTACTGCTGCCCCCCCTCCTGCCGCAAAAGCCCTGGATGAGCTGGATCTGCTGGGAAAGACTCTACTGCAGCAGTCTCTGCCCCCTGAAAGCCTACAGGTCAAATGGTATGGGTTTATTTGTCTAGTATTCAGTTTAACATGTTGCATCTGTAACTGTGGCAAAGCCTCTACTAGGTTCTTCACATCCTTGACAAGATCTAGATGGTGGGATGACATTGAGGGTCATAAACGTTTGTTTTTTTAGGGATAAACTTCAGCCTCAGTCCAGGCCTACACTACGAGATCTCCAAAGTAAATCAAACACCAATCCTGCCACAAGCCCCAGCCCTATCCTGGCTTTCCCCTCAGAGCCTGGGAACCTGCTAAATTCCCAGCCCAGTCATGATGTTTCTGCACCTGGCAGTGGTCCACCGTCTACTCCCCACGATGAAATCTCTCTCGCCAATGTTACTGTGCCCCTGGAATCCATCAAACCTAGTAAGTACCCCTGTCCCAGCTACTTAGTTTTACTGACTGACACATGCAAGTTCACTCATGGTGTTTCCCTCACCTTGCAGGTAGCATGTTGCCCGTGACCATTTTTGACAAACACAGTTTGCGAGTTCTGTTCCACTTCGCCAGGGATTGCCCTCCATCTCGGCCCGACGTTCTTGTGGTCATTATCTCCATGTTGTCATCTGCCCCTATACCCGTCACAAACATCCGCTTCCAGTCCGCCGTGCCCAAGGTATCCCTGCTCTTATCAGCGAGCTCTGTTATTGTTGACCTTGAGTCTTCTGAAGAGTCTTCTGAAAATGTAAATTCGCTCACATTATTTTACTTCTGTTAAACGTTTGTGTAGACAATGAGGGTCAAACTGCAGCCCCCGTCTGGAACAGATCTACCAGCCTTCAATCCTATACTTCCACCTGCTGCGGTTACGCAAGTCCTACTACTGGCCAACCCTCATAAGGTCTCGCACGCTTTGTACTTCTAGTTTTGAAAGGCTACCTTTTGTTGTTTCCTCGTTATCTGTGTTCCCCATTGTAACTCTCCTTGTTTCTTCCTGTAGGAAAAAGTTCGGTTGAGATACAAGCTGACATTCGATTTAGGTGAAGAATCTCACGACGAGAGTGGAGATGTAGAGCAGTTCCCACCTCCAGAGTCCTGGGGACACCTTTAGGGTACAGACTTGACTTTCTGCTGCTTTATCCTTCTGCTTCCTGCTGGTCTCGCCTAATGGCAGCGGCTCTCTCTATCTGCGGTTCAGTTCTAATTCTAACGGAGGCTCTACTCACTACTTCCCCTAAGGCAGTTTGAAGGTACGAAGATTTAAACATGAAGAAGCTCTGTAGCTGAATGGAAGCATGGAAAGATCGAAAGACCTCAGACATCCCACCCCCTGAAATGGAAGTGGCACCGCGAAGTGAGGGAGAGTCTCATTTTTCTGATTTGGAAGTCAGGCCTACGTCAAAGGATCTGCCTTGGACCCTTCTATACTCTTTCCATCTCTTGCTTTTTCTCCTCTCTTATCTACTCTTTGTCTTTCATTTCCAACAAACGGTTTTAAATTTCATCGAACCCTCATCCTCCTCCGCTGCCTCTCTGGCTTTGTCTTTGTTTCGTGAAACTGTTAATGATGCAACATCAGGCCTTCCTGAAATGGAAGGTGCGTGTCCCTCATTGAATACTCCCTTGTGCTGTCAGTAGTAGAGAGAAAAGTATCAGATCATTTGTATTTTATTTACAGCTTGTGACCTGTGTGGGTCACTTTGAGAGTCCTAATAATGGAACAGTGACGTGGGCGTTGTGTCTTAACTGTGATTTGAGGTGTATTTGGTGGATTCTCTCTGATGGAAGTCCAGTCAATCCCTGTTTGCGTTTGGTTTATAATGAGCAATCTTTGTCACGTCTGTTTGAGTTATTATTATTATGAGTTATCTGATTATTTTTGTGGACATATCGGCATTGATTTGTGTGTCATGTTTGGAAATTGCACGTCTTTCTTTTTTTTTTTGATCATACACGTGTTCAGTGTTGGATCAGCTGACTGCATGTGGTGTGTTTTTCCTTGCCGGCCCAAACTACTAGTCCATTCATAATGAGATTTAAAATCATGTAATCTGGCAAAAGAGCCTCCTCCAACTGGTTCCTGAATGAGATTTTTTGCACGTAATGAATGTGTCCTCGCTCCATATGCTGTGCTTTCTCCTGCCCCATTGCCCTGGGTTACTTACTGCTGTCTTGGCCCTATCCAAGTGAATTAATTTAACATGCTGAAGTCTTGTTTAAATCTACCATATGTGCCTAAACTAATGTTTTACATTCATCCTCGATTTCTTTTTTTTAAACCTGACATGTACATATATTTACATTTCTTTGTCTTTGTTCTTTGGAGATGGAGGTTGAGTTGAAGTTTTTATCACTTTTGGTTTGAAAGATCCGTGTCTTTTGTGCTTTTCTTTGTTTCGAGTTTGGCACGAGCTCTGAGTTCCAGATGATTTTACAAAGCTGTTATCGCTGATTTCTGATGTGACGACCCAATCTGTTATTTATTTTTGCCCTTGTGACTTCTCAATGAGATCCTTCCAAAACTACCTTTTGCCCAGTAATCACAGCACATTGGGTGTTACAGACACTGTCCTGGATTGGGAGATGTGGGTTTGCCTCCGAGACGTAGAGAGAACCACAGTGCTACATTCGTAAGGCCAGGAAACAAACAAAAAAAAAAGCTGGATTTAGTGAGTTATAAAAGTGAAGTAGTTTTGGTCTCTTTGTCTGGCTCTGACACAAATGTAATGCTGCACTATTCATGTCATGCTGCAGCCACCCAATCACATTCCAGGTGACGCCTCCAGCCCATTGAGCCCCTCCCACCACAGGTTTCCTCCTGACTGTAAATAGCATTGGTATTGCAATTATGTACATTTGCCAAAATGAAAGGAAAAACAAAACCTACAGAGAGCAAATAATGAGTTTGGAGGAGAACCAAGAATGTAGTGCAAATATGTATTTAAGGGAAATAAAGTTATTCTTTTTCTTGGGGGTTTAAAATGACATTTTTGAATGACTGGGATACGCTGAAGAACTAGAGACAGGATTTAAAACCACATCAGGTTTATGGGTCAAAACCTTTATTAAAAATGAAGCCTGAAACCATGGTGTAGCTCCCAAACCTATTAAATTAATAACAACACTGGCATGTTTAGAAAAGGGGCACCATTTACACAAATTAATGTTCAATCTCTTTTTTTACTGAACCACATACAAAATGCAAAAGAAAAAAAAAATCTAATGAAGACTACAGCACATGAAATATGAATCCTGCTCAGAGGAAATCTGTAAGAAGCTAAATACACAATGAGAAGCATGCACAAATAACTAGGAATCCTGGAAATTAATATTACATTTAATATCTATGTGACTGAAAGAAAAGAAAAAAAAAAAATCAAGAAGTTCATGGAACATAACGTGGAGTTATCAAAAAAATGCTGGCATTTCCACAGAGAACAGGAAGCAGCTTAAAAACTGCAATTTCTGGAGACGACACGAGGGGGGGGGGTTTAAAAAATAAAAAATAAAAGTAAAAATTAAATAACTAAAATATGCAGCAGTCTCAGCGTTTCCCTCCTCGATCCCTGGACGGTAGGCCTGCCCAGAACCTCAGGCCAAAAGCCTCATTTAACGGAGGCAAAGGAAAGTCCTACAGATAAAACTAATCACGGCAATCTACAGGACAGCTCTTCATCATTCTGGCAATAGACTACCACCACTGGACAGATGTGACAAACCTGGGGCCTCATTTATAAACGTACGTACATTTCTGTGTAAATCGTACGCAAAAAATTAAACGATTCACTTTCAGCTCAAATTACTTTTTCCAAGTGTCTTTATCTGGGCACTCGCCTAAAATATTAAGTGGGGGGCTTTGTGCCTCAGGTCTTTCCATTTTCTTAAGTAAAACAGTATCAAATCTCTTTAGAAAAGTCATGACGTTGTTTTTTTGCCATTTAAACTTAACCCTTTACTGTCCACATATCTTTGTTCTCCTGTTTTATAAACGAGGCCCATGGACTTCAAGGTTTATTTTCTCTGCTGTGGTGGTGGAGGTGGAGGAGGCGGCGCAAAGGAGTATGGCCCCTGCCCCATGAAATTCATCATGGGCTGAGGGGGTGGAGGAAACTGCTGGGCCATTAGTGGCTGTGGTCCAGGTCCTGGTTGATTTTGAGGGGGTGGGGGCCCTCCAAACGCACCTTGCGGGGGTCCAGATTGGTTCTGGCCTCCTCCGCTTCCACCGCCTCCGCCACCGGACTGAGTGCCTCCTCCTCTGGAGCCATACTGACCCCCTCCGCTGCTGTTGTAGTTCTGGTACTGGTCGTTTCCTCCGCCGGTGTAGGACGAGTTAGAGTTGTAGTTGCCGCGTCCGTCTCTGCTGCGATCTCTGTATGAAGAGGAGGACGACCTGTCGTCCCGGCCCCCGGAGCGTCCGTCACGGTTGTAGTTTCCACGGTTGTCTTTCCCTCCGCCGCCGCCGCCGCCACCGCCCACAGAGCGCATACGACGATCACACTCCTCCTGATACATCAGGTTTGGGTTGTTGGCGTTAGAGCCGCTGCCACGGTAACGCATCCTTCCCCCTCCTGAAAAGCAACGAAAGGTTACACTGAATTATCTATTTGTTTCACTTTACGGTTCTGTCAAATGAATAAAAGATTCATTTCTCAGTCTCAATACTCAGTCTCTTCGGCTCTCACCTCCTCCTCCTCCACGTCCGTTGTCGACCAGCTGCAGGAGTTTAGGGTTGATGGCCTGCCGAGCCTCCTCCAGAACTCTGACCAGGTCCCGAGCCTGCCGCAAGTTCCCGGGAGTAAAGAAGGTGTAGGCGGTGCCTTTGTTTGTGCTGCGCGCCGTACGGCCGATACGGTGCACATAGTCCTCTGAAGAGTTTGGATAGTCGTAGTTAATGACAAATTTCACGTCTTCCACGTCTTCAGAGCGAGGCGAGGTTTTCCAAAGGAAAAGAAAATACAAATTAGAAGTGGAACTGAGAGGTCTTGGTGTTATGAATAGTCTATTCATGCGTTAAGATTATGGTAAGACTTCATTACATGTCAATATTTACATCCTTAGTATTTCAGAAGTTACCTAAGAACTACTGCCTACATTATTACTTACCTGAGCGTTAATGCAGCGAAAATTAAATGAGTTACCACTTAATTCCTGTTTGCAGGAATTAAACCTTGTCAAATATTCAAGCTGCAAGTCATTGAAGCAATAATTCGTCTGTTATCTGAATGTCTGTCCTATCCCATTTCACTGGCTTTCCAAACACCCTAAACCTGCTCGGGGAAGCCATTTTGGGGGATCGTCTCCACTGTGTACTACCTAGTGTTCCAATGGGAGGGACAGGTTCCAGGGTGCTGGATTAACTCTTGCGATATGATGCTGCTACTACACTCCTCTAAAAGCAACCAGTTGGAAGCAGTTTGGAAAGACTTTCTCTCATCATTAAAACTCTCTAGTCTTTGGAACTCGAGATCCCAGTCTGTCAGGGAAACTACTGAGGAATAACAGGACCCTGGGAACGTAGGTCTGAATGTTGGCACATTGTTGGATATAAAACACAAGTCAGTATTGCAGCCTCATCCAAGGAATTATTCAAATGGATAACTGTAATTATGTAAATGCCAAAAACAAGCTCCATAACATCACTAAAGGCTTCTGTTTCTGTCGGAGCGGTATCAGAAGAATGCTCTTCAATCGGAAGGAAGATTCCCACATCGACAAACTTTTTGAAAACACTTTGGAAAAAGTCTGTTTCTCATTACGAAGGTGGGGGGGTGGGGGGAGGCGGCTCAGACAACACTGTTATTGACCCTGTCCTGTACAGTCTCCTTTTGGCAGAGGGTGACGGTGGACAGCTTCACACAAGGGTGGACTGGTGAACATGTTCTGAAAATTGGTCAGTAATGATGTATAATAACATTTGAGCTTACAATACATCACATCTGGCCTGATTCAATCAAATTTACAGTGCATTAGAATAGCAGTATTATAAAGAAGGAAAGCAAAAGAGAGGAAGCTTATGGTAGGAGTCACAGAAGTTATTTGTTGTGGATTTGTCTCTCCATTTTATATCTTTTATTATCGTTAACTTTTTAAAACCAGTTGTCATTATTCGGGGCATGGTCAGGTACTTACCCTATGTTACGTTATTCTTGGCTGAGATCAGTCCCAGGTCCCGTGGAGAGGCCCGAGAGGAAGAGGTTTTTTTTGTGGGCTCACGCGCTCAGCTGCCCCCCCTTCACCCTCGGCACGACACCGGCAACGCCTGGCGGGAGCAGAACCGGCTCCCCTCCAGTTCTCTCTCTCTCGCCGGGTTGCAGGGCCTCCACAAACCGGACCGGACTGGATCCAGCACTCAACTCCCTCTCTTTCCTCTCTCTTTCTCCCTTTCTGCCTCTGCATCTTTCTCCCTTTCGACCTCTCCTGGAGCTAGCCCAGGTCAGATTTAACAGGTGTGTGACGTTAAAGAGTCCAGAAGAGCCATGGCATCATGTAAATTAATTAATGTTGAGTTTCCCCCTCCTCTTTAAACTGATTAATGGTCTTCATAGGGGTGCAACCTGGAATATGTGCATGCTAATTTGGGATGAGTTAAGAGTGATGCCACAGTCCTCAAGACCGACGCTTTAAAATGCTGCAGTCCAGTTCTAAGACTCTGCAGTCTGGAAGAGGAGGCTGATGTTTGGAAGAAGCTGAGGAGTGGGTTTATCCACACCGGGCCCTGTGCTAGCGTCTCACAGAGTAGAGGGCAGCCGCTGTACCAAACTAGCACAGCCTGCCTCAGCTGCCTTTTAGTGAAGTTCAAAAAAGCCTGAGGGGAGGGGAGAGAGAACAATGATAGAGTGAGACGTACTGTGGATTTGGCAACCCAAACACCACCCACTTCCTCTTCTTCAAATCAGGTTTCTCCATAAAACAACAAAAGACACCAAAATAAATAATAATAATAAAAAACATCACACCTGCTTCAAAGCTTTGGCCTTTTAAAGTCATTACTAAAATAGTCCATAAAACAAACCATTAAATCGTCTGCGGCACTCCGACTTCCTCTGTTTACTCGCAACATAATGGGACACAGTGTGGACAAGGAGGAGACTGGTATTAAGACCCAGGGAAGACAAAGGGAGCCCAGCATCTCCCCCAGGTCCATGCTAGGGTCAACAGTGAGCCGACGAGCCCCGTTTTTTTTGTTTGTTTTTTTTGAAGGATGGTATTCTTTCGCTTTGTTTACAGTAGTAACAAGAAACAGACAGTAAGGCGTATCATGTAGATGGTGGGGGGGGGGGGGGGGTGTAAACTAAAGAGAGATCCATCAACAATTGTCCTCTTCAAGGCCGATGGACATCCAAAATGCACACAATGCCTCTTTATTTAAAAATAAATAAATAATAAATTAGCAGAAAGTAGACATACAGACGGACATCAGGAGTTTGGGGGCGGGGTTACTGTAAAGGGGAGAAGGAGAGAGGGGGAGGGACACAGAGAGAGAGCAAGAACGCAAGAGAGAGAAAGCGATTTCTTCTTGTTGAAAGAGAAATAGGGCAGTGACAAAAATAATCACATCACAGGAACAAAGGGAGCTTTGGATATGTTCCTGGGGGCACTTCTTCCAGACTTGGGAAGAAAAAAACCGGAAAGGACTTTAACGTCAAAACTGAAGAAAACAAAATAAAAAAACACAGGAAACGTTACAAATAAAGTCGTATTAATATGTTGAGGTGACACTCTTGATCTCACCAAGTCCTTCACGTGTGTGTGTAAAAACAAAGGGTGTGTGGAGGTCTCTAAGCACATACCCAGCCCACGGGAGGCGACATCTGTAGCGATAAGGATCGGTGCTTTACCGCTGCGAAACTCTGTAAACAACACCGGAGAGAAAACACGAGTTAATACCTGCAACTCATTCCCGGACCATGTTTTTGTACAGTACCTCTCTCCTACGAAGGAAGCGCTGAAAGGCTCGGACACCCTGGCTGTCCAGGATTAGACAGAGAACTCACGTTCTGATAGAAAGGTTACTGTAACCTCTTAAATGTTGTGTTAAAGCCCTAAAGCTTTACCTGTAAGGACCCAGTCTCTTTCTGGCTGACTTTTGTCACCGTGGATGCACATTGCTGGCCATCTAGACAAGAATTAAAAATAATTAAATAGTATCACAGCATTTCTGAGCATACACCACGGCAGGAATTGTGAAGTCTTATATTAATGACATCATAAACATGTACAAATGAAGTAATATCATATATTTTGCTTGTTATGGACTCCCCAAGCCCAGCTTCTCACCCATCTCTCCTCATCCTTCGAGTCAGTTCATCACAGCGTTTCTTTGTCTCCACGAAGATGATGGTCTTGTTCTCTTTCTCTGCCATGATTTCCTCCATTAATTGAATCAGCCTGTGGGGTACGAATGTTAAATTTAAATAAACAGTAAAAGAAATTCTCTCCTGTGGTCAGCAGACTTGATGATGACTTGATGATGGTGTGAGGAAACGCAGTCTTAAATACGGTACGTAATTATCTCAACCGCGAGCCTGAAACGCAGCCTTACTTGTTATCTTTCTCATTCTCCATACAGACATCCACAATCTGGAGGATGTTGTGATTGGCGCTGAGCTCCAGGGCCCCGATGTTGATCTGAACGTAATCGCGGAGGAAATCCTCTGCCAGCTGACGCACCTCTTTGGGCCAGGTGGCGCTCCACATCAGCGTCTGTCTGTCCGGCTGTGAGAGAAAGAAACACATGGAGATTATGTGAATATCATTTATGCAGATTCCCAAACGTGTGCACACAGTCTCCTGAACACATCTGGTTAAACCGCCCTGATGTTGTGGAAACAAACAGTGGAATAAACAGAGAAATCAACTGAACAAATTAATATATGACCTGTATGTCTGTAAAATCCAAAAGCCACTAAGTGAAAAGGCTTTGCTCCCATTTGGTGGGAGAGAGAGAGAGAGAGACAAAGAGACAGAGAGAGCGAGAGAGAGACAAAGAGACAGAGAGAGACAGACAAAGAGAGAGACAGAGAGAGAGACAAAGAGACAGAGAGACAAAGACAGAGAGAGAGAGAGAGAGAGACAAAGAGACAGACAAAGAGAGAGAGAGACAAAGAGACAGAAAACGAGAGAGAGACAAAGAGACAGAAAACGAGAGAGAGACAAAGAGACAGAAAGCGAGAGAGAGACACAAAGAGAGAGAGAGAGAGACACAAAGAGACAGAGAGAGAGACAAAGAGACAGAGAGAGAGACAAAGAGACAGAGAGAGAGACAAAGAGACAGAGAGAGACAAAGAGAAAGAGACAGAGACACAGAAACAGAGACAGACATGTCCTTTAAGCAAAAACAACTACCACAAAAAAGGTAACTACTATGACAGTGCTATTATAATATTTTGAGTATTTACAGCAATCATCGACTTTAAAAGGCACAGCAAACTCACCCGGATCTGATCTACGATTTTTCGGATCTGCGGCTCAAAGCCCATGTCCAGCATACGGTCAGCTTCATCCAACACCAGGTAGGTGCAGCGCCGCAGGTTAGTCTTACCCGCCTCCAGGAAGTCAATCAGACGCCCAGGGGTGGCAATACAGATCTCCACGCCTGTGGACCCCAGGACAGTGTAAATGTAACCGTAAAATAAATCTATATGCATTCACACCTAGAACCCAATACCATTGTATGTAGGGTCCTCACCTCTCTCTAAATCTCTGATCTGTGGACCTTTAGGGGCTCCTCCATATACACAAGTGCTCTTGATTCTGGAGGACTTGCCGTAGTCGTACGCCACCTGCTGAACCTGCTGGGCCAACTCACGTGTCGGAGCCAGAACCAGACACTGAGGAGAAAGAGAAGACTTGTAAAAAGAATGAAGTATCGGGCAGTTAGCACGTTAACGCTGTATGCTAACTGACCAGCCAGTTAAACAAACATCCGGCAAGATAGGTTCAGCCAAGAAACAGCCCTTAAAACCACTCACAATTGGTCCGTCTCCTCTCTCCAGGTAGGGCTGGTGGTTGATGTGGACAATGGCAGGAAGGAGATACTGTAGGACAGAAAAGTCACAATGATTTCCAGTGACACAGTACAACCGGAAAACATGAATATTCTGAGCTTACATCCTTTCCTGAGGTCAAGATACGTTTCTACAGCTCTATTATTTCTGTTGGCAGAAGTAAGGGCGCAGGTGCTTACAGCCAGTGTTTTGCCAGATCCGGTCTGTGCGATTCCCACCATGTCTCGGCCACTAAGAGCCAGAGGGAACCCCTGGGCCTGGATGGCTGTGGGTTCCTTAAAATTCTGCTGCACCAGCACATCCATTACATACTCTACAGAGAAAAACACACAGAATATATTGGGGGACATTTATGATAGCGTAGAAGCTACAAATATATTAGCACATGTAGAAGAGGAATAGAACATACTGTTTGGTAGTGTTTAATGCATATTTACTTACTGTTACTTATTACTATTTACTATGCCCACTCATCTGTAGACTCTGTAGCTTATGTATTAGTGAAAATGAATCTGCAGTGGGAGTCTTGGTCAGTTTACATACGTGGAAACTGTGCCTGATGAAAGTTTGTCACAGGCTTTGGGCAGCCAGACCCTCTGACGGTGATCTCCTTCTTTCTTCTGAAATCCTCCATGTCGTACTAGAGATCATATAAGAATATCACTAACATGTCCCATACATCCCATTAAAGTCAAAGACCTAGGACCGTGAGCTGAACACAACAGGCATTTGTAGAATTGACACGTTCTTTAGAGGAAAATATGACCGCCCATGACCGTTTCCTTCATACCTGAGTCACGCGCTGGACCTCTGGGTGCTCGCTGTAGAAGTTTTTCTCAAATTTTGGCAACTCATCAAGATCCCATTTCTTCTTCCTCAGACGATCACCAGGATTCCCAAACTTTTTCGGAGGAGGAGGACCCCCACGATTGGCCCCAAAACGGGGTCTATAAAGAATAAAAGTGTGTGTTGATTTGATTTGATTTGTTTATACATTTAGATCATTTTTGTTTAGTACAATAGCGCTACATCAGCGTTAATTCACTATGAAGTGTGTGTACTGTAGTTCCCAAACAAGCTGGCAGGGACAATGTTCAGCTTTTACTGGGCAAAAGAGCTGCTAGGCTGAGGCTATGTTGTTGTAGTTCACCTTCCTAGCCACCAGAGGGCATTAGCTGAGGTGACCTCCAGTAGCTAACCACAAAAACAAACGACACACTCTCCAACCCAGGGTGCAAATGTTCAAATAAATGATCTTCAGCCTAAAGATACATGCGCTAGCTTTTTTAAAATCATACTTTTCACATTTAAACTGCGAAGGAAAATAAATAAAATCACCTAGTGTACCTTTAAGCCTAAAAATGTGTTTAAATTTAACTTCTTGGGTTTATTCTCATTGTTTGGAATATTTTTTTTTGCTGCACTGGCTCCAATGTGAGCTGAACCAAATATACGCTTCCAAAAACAAACAAACAAGCAAATAAATAAATCTAATACATGAAGCAGACGTGTACGACGTGTAAATTCAAAATCCACAATGGCTCCTTACCCCCTGTCGCGTCCACGGTCTCTGTCCCGGTCTCCAAACGAGGTATTGCCCCTCATTTTCAGATCTTACTAATTAACTCTCACTAATATTAATAAGTTAAAAACAATAAATTGTGCGTTTCTGTACTTCGTTACTAAGCTAAACAGTTTAAATGTCAATAAACACGTTGACAAAGCAGCTACAATATTCAGATAATGGTTTTATACGTTTTATTCGACTAAAAATGTGTGGAGTTTTCGCTGAGAATGTGGTCGTCGTTGTTGTTGTTGTTTTCCTCGCTGTGGTTCGCCGTTGAATTCCTACTCCTGAATTTCACTATAAAACACGAACGCAGGGCCTACAATTCTAATATATCTGCAAATATAACGCATCCGTAACTCAGTATCTAAGAAAAAAACCCAACGGTATAAACCAAAATCTGGACTTTATTCGGTGTAAACGCGTAAGAGCCTCACAACTCGCCCGTCTGTACGCAGGCCTTGGTCCCGCCCACCCTGTCTCGGTGTAGCGCCGTATCCTTCAAGCGGCCACATTTAGCACTCCAAGGACCCTTTGCTAAGGAAAGTATTTGCCTGAATCAATAGTAGTGTCGCAAACATAAATTGTTTAAAAGTGGCCCAATGCAGTCAGCATATTAAAGTTAATTCTTTTAGTATAATAAACTTGTAAAATGCATTTTTAGAAAAATATATATATTTTGGGCCCAGTATTTGGGCTTTGTTCTTTACTTTTGTTTATTTATTTACCCACCTTTAATTGTACCCAATTGATTAATATATTTTGAACATTTATAACATTTCTCACTTTTTCAGAACAAGCTCTCTTTTCTTTCCAAATATCCCAACACTTTGCCAGGTACCTTTCAATATATATTTTAATATTCAAATCGACACTCTATCCATAGCTGCCCGGATTCAGGCACAAAACCTTTAAAATAGTATGTAGTATAATGATTGACAGCTCCGTTTCGTCCAATGACATTGAAACCGAAAACTAGGGAATACTGGATATAGCGGGAGACGCTTTCTTGCACACCACGATTGGAGACTAGAATTCTTACGTTGGGTTTTTCCGTAGCGCTGCGGTGATGGAACACTGGGGCTGCGTATTTACGGTTCAGGAATTCGAAAGCGATGTAAAGATACGCTAAATATGAGGCGTTTTGTTTTTATAAATGTTTATCATTTCTTTAACGGTCGTGTGTCCAATTGTCAGTCGTTGGTAAAACTAAACTCCCACACAACGTCCACATTGCTTTTATAACAGCTTTGATTCTAAATAAAATTAGTAAATTGAAAAGAAATGGGCAGTGACTCGTTTTTATTTATAACCGTTTACCAATATATTTTAAGGTTCTAAATGTAAGGTTAAAGCTCTATCGCTGCAGTAAAAGTGAAACAATAAGTAAAATGTAATGTAAAATGTAAAATATTTGGATAAATAAAGGACCAATCAAAGTAAAGAGAGGGTGGAAACCACAGGAAGTGAATTCGTTCAGACAGTGCGTCAATGGGAGGTTTCAGAAAGAATACAGAAATAATGGTAATAATAAAAGCAGCATAGTTTCTAATGGTGCCCTCAATCTTTAGTTCATAATCTTAATGTTTAGCTCCAGTTTTGATCAAAAAAGATGCCCCTGTTGACTCAGAACAAACGAATTGACCGAGTCACTTCAACATCAGAATTCTTCTCCAGACATTCACATTTAAAGGTGAGTGCTGTGTATCATTGCTGCTGCCTTTAAGATTAATCCCAGGGCCATTATTCAGCCATTATCCCACTGTGAGATAGATGTTAACTAATTCATTAATCTCAGAGAGAAGTGTTTCTTAATATTCCTTGCAGACAGTGGCTGTAAATAATGTAAATAGCTGTTTATTTATCATCACAATATGATTAAACATCAGTTAAGATGATCTAACATCTGTAGTTATGTCTTGAAGACATTATAATAATTCTACTCGCCCTAACATGTACGAATATTAAAGAATACCCATTGCATTATCCACACCTTTTCAAATTTTAAATCATATGCTGCACAAAAGAGATCATCCCCAGCTGCTCACAGTATCACAGATTCTTGCCAGGCTATGTTTGATTACTCTGACGATTGATTGATTGATTGATTATTCTTAAGCACACTGTCAGCTTCTTGGGTATTTGATTTTTTTTTTTTTTTTTTTTAAACTCTATTAGTCCATTGCTGTTTAGTGATTCGTGTACGTGATGTCTAAGTCTGTAAGCTACTGAGACCTTTAATTTCCCCTGGGGATCAATAAAGTATCTATCTATCTATCTATCTATCTATCGAATAATTAGCTTTAAGTGCTGGTACAGTGCTGTGGAGGTCTATGGAGTGATGGAGCACCATCCAGTACCTCAGTGATGAGTTAAAGTGGTGTTTGTGATCCACTAGCAACATACAACATGAACACCTGACCTCACTACTACCGTGTTTCACTGTGATTCTGTATTTTAAAGGAAAATGCCAAAGAGTTCCGCTCTAAAGCCCCTGTGACTTTCGACACAAAGTGCCTCCTGTATGTGCAACAGCGAGAGTTTGCTGCCACAACGCCAGCAGACAGTGAGTCTTTGGGGTTTACCATTGGAACCGTACACAGTTGTATACAAACACTCATTATATAAATATAATACACCTTCTCTCCCCCAGATTCTGTGTCTGTAATTGGCTCTGGTGATGCAACTACATGTCACCTGGTGGTACTGCGACATACAGGTAACATCTCTCAAATTCATTTAATATTTTAGCATTTTCTCATCTCCTTATAATGTTTAAAAGAGTTAATGTGCCCCAAAACAGTTGTAGTTTAAGCAATTTTTATGAATATATTTCAGTCTCTTTTCATCCTTTAAAGATTACCATGTGTTTGTTGATTGTTGTTTTACCTTAGTTTTTTTCCCTGATGAATATTCATGACAGTTCTTTGAACGTTACAAGGCCTAAACACTAGAGGCTGACACAGGATAAGAAACGCAGTTTCAGTTTCAGTTGGGAGGCTGCTTCAGCTGTCTGTCTACAAACAGCAGGCCTATATTCAGAGAATAGACCCTCCATTGCACGTCCGTATTTGGTCTGGTGTTTAGGCACCTTTTGTTCACGTTTGAACCCTTTGTAAAACAGCTATATTTGATACTGTACATTTAAGACTGATACATAAACACATTTAAAGTGTAATCATTTGAAACTCTCCGAAGGTCAGTGTGCAGATATCTGTGATTAGATTTGTAGTGGTGATATCACAATAATGTATTTAAAATAGGTCTAGTTTCCACTTTTTAATGTGGAATCAACTGTATTTTTACATTTTTTTGAAATCGCAAGAAATGCTTCATGTTCTGGGATTTTTAAGAGACTCTGTGCACCTCTGGACATATCATTTTCCCCCATATCTCCTTAAAGGCAGTGGAGCGACTTGTCTGGCTCACTGTGACGGCTCGAGTACTTGGACAGAAGTTCCTCAACTCGTAAATGCTGTCACTTCCTTAAGTAACCCCACTAAAGAAGGCAGGTAGGTGTTGAAATAGCTTGCACTGAATTTTTCCAGTGTGTCAATCAATCAATCAAATTTTATTTATATAGCGCTTTTCACAACAAAAAGTCGTCACAAAGCAGCTTTACAGAGATCCGGGTCCAAGCCTCCTATGAGCAAGCCAGGGGCAACAGTGGCAAGGAAAAACTCCCTCAGCACACGAGGAAGAGACCTTGGAAGGAACCAAGACTCATACGGGGAACCCATCCTCCTCGGGTCGACACCGGAGACACAATAGAGAACAGAAGTAAAAGTGAAGGGGTTATAGTAATATAAATGTAGTATATTAGTGATGATGGAGAAGTAGAAATGAAAATGAAAAAGTGTGTGAGTGCGTGTAGTATGTTGTGGCACTGTTATCCTTAAATGGCCCATATCTTCATAGCATTTTGTACTAATTCCTTGTTTCCTCTGATGTTCACTTTTGATATCTGTATGGTTCTGAATGAAAAAAAAAATTAAAAATCAATTTATTTATTCATTCATTATCTGTAACCGCTTATCCAATTCAGGGTTGCGGGGGTCCAGAGCCTACCTAGAATCATTGGGCGCAAGGCGGGAATACACCCTGGAGGGGGCGCCAGTCCTTCACAGGGCAACACAGACACACACACACATTCACTCACACACTCACACCTACGGACACTTTTGAGTCACCAATCCACCTACCAACGTGTGTTTTTGGACTGTGGGAGGAAACCGATGCAGACACAGGGAGAACACACCAAACTCCTCACAGACAGTCACCCGGAGGAAACCCACGCAGACACAGAGAGAACACACCACACTCCTCACAGACAGTCACCCGGAGGAAACCCACGCAGACACAGAGAGAACACACCACACTCCTCACAGACAGTCACCCGGAGGAAACCCACACAGACACAGGGAGAACACACCACACTCCTCACAGACAGTCACCCGGAGGAAACCCACACAGACACAGGGAGAACACACCACACTCCTCACAGACAGTCACCCGGAGGAAACCCACACAGACACAGGGAGAACACACCAAACTCCTTACAGACAGTCACCCGGAGGAAACCCACACAGACACGGGGAGAACACACCACACTCCTCACAGACAGTCACCCGGAGGAAACCCACACAGACACGGGGAGAACACACCACACTCCTCACAGACAGTCACCCGGAGGAAACCCACACAGACACAGGGAGAACACACCACACTCCTCACAGACAGTCACCCGGAGCGGGAATCGAACCCACAACCTCCAGGTCCCTGGAGCTGTGTGACTGCAACACTACCTGCTGCACCACCGTGCCGCCGGGAATCGAACCCGGGCTGCGGCGGTGAGAGCGCCGAAACCTAGCCACTAAACCACCAGGGAAAACTCAATTTATTTATTTCATTTATATTCTTCTCTATATTCTTCGGCACGGTGGTGCACTAGGTAGGTGTCGCAGTCACACAGCTCCAGGGGCCTGGAGGTTGTGGGTTCAATTCCCGCTCCGGGTGACTGTCTGTGAGGAGTGTGGTGTGTTCTCCGTGTCTGTGTGGGTTTCCTCCGGGTGCTCCGGTTTCGTCCCACAGTCCAAAAACACACGTTGGTAGGTGGATCGAAGACTCAAAAGTGTCCGTAGGTGTGAGTGAATGTGTGTGTGTCTGTG
Organism: Hoplias malabaricus; assembly: GCF_029633855.1. NCBI lineage: Eukaryota > Metazoa > Chordata > Actinopteri > Characiformes > Erythrinidae > Hoplias > Hoplias malabaricus. Next base: position 75,708,678 of record NC_089802.1, on the reverse strand, counting down.
TTGCCCTGTGAAGGACTGGCGCCCCCTCCAGGGTGTATTCCCGCCTTGCGCCCAGTGATTCCAGGTAGGCTCTGGACCCACCGTGACCCTGAACTGGATAAGGGTTACAGACAATGGATGGATGGATGGATATATTCTTCTCAATTTTCTGTTCTCTGTTTACCTTCATATGCTGTTTTGTTTATTGTACCTTTAATGGATTTGTACAATTCTTATTCTCTGAGTGTTCTTGTTTGAAAAGCAGTCAGAGCAGAATCACTATCACTTCAGCATGAATACACAGGGCTAAACCCCTGTAGGCTGAGGAGATAGATACATGTAAATACACTCTTTTTGTGACATCACTAAACCATCCAATTCAAAATAGACTATTTCTTCCAGTTCAGTCTCCATTTTCACAGTGATCCTACATCACCCCAGACTCCTTTATTTATAAAAAGGTTCTGTTTTGCACGTTAAGAGCCCTTTAATAAAACTGATGTATCTTCATTCAGGTTGGAGCTTCATCTCGTAGGAGGTTTCGATGATGACTCCCATACGTCCCACAAACTCAGCCTTAACATCTTGGGTATGTAAACCTTTGAGGAGTGTTAGCTTTAACAAAACGTTTAGGCTAGATTTACGTGGCTCGTTTTATAAAGTGATGTGTGCTTTATTTTCTAGCGGCCTTTCAGAAACAGAAGGAGGAAATTCACTTAGAAACGTGTTGTATCACTGGTAAGTTGATGGTGCCTCTGAATGCTGTATGTTTAGCCTTTACTTCACCATAGTCCTGTCTTCTGATCGACTGATGGTGTGTTTTGTAGATATGAACGATGTGCTCACAGATGGGGTTCACAGGCCGATTGTGTATGGAATTGGTAATGTACCGTTTGCACTACAGCAGGGGTTCATTTATTAAGTCTAAATATTTATATACAGTGTAGTATCTCACGCTAGACTGTGTAATGTATAATATGAATATATATATGATACTGATTGAACTCTCTCTTCTCCAGGTGTGAACGTTAAAACAGGTGAATTATTTCCCGCCTCATTTCCACAGAGAGGACCAGCAGAAGACCTGCGCTCGGCACGCACCTTCACAGGTGGACAGGTACGGATAGGATCTCAGATACTACTACATACAGACAATAAAACTCAGCCCACTAACTGCCCAGGTGGTATTTGAGTTACCAGACAGCTGGATTGAGTTGCACACTGTTGACTGGGCTCTTCATACAGATGGCAGAGGTGTACGACTCCAGTAAAGAACAGATAAAGATCGGCCCGTGCAGGTGGACCCCCAACAAGGACATTGCCTTCTGGCTCAGTCAGGAAGACAACACCATACTGCAGGTAACTCGGTTCCCTCTGTTGGTGTAATAACACTATTCAATCATGTAGTACACCACTGACTCATGCACTGTCACAGTGGAGTCCCACTCATTTCTGGATTACTAGTTATTGGTTTCGAGACCTGTGATGATCACACGAGCAGTGTTTCTTTTTTCTCTGAATGGAAATGGATTTCTCAGAATGAGCAGTGATTAGATGGACATTTGTATCGTCTCGTTCCACAGAGATACAACACATGGATATTTCAGTCATATAGTGTTTTTAAAGACATAATGTTTGAGTTTGGACCCAGTGAAGTGCTAAAGAATCTATGCACATTTTCTTATTGTCTTTTTGGATGTTTATTACTGTTTGTGCTTTTTAAATAAATATTTAAATTGATAGATTATTGTTTTATTAATACAGTCAAAATGACCACTTTTAATACGTGAGGAATCTCTGCTACTCCAGAAATCTCTCTAATGCTCTCATTCTCTCTCTCTTTCTATTTCTCACTCTCTTTCTCTCTCTCTCTCTCTCATGCTCTTTCTCATTCTCTCTCTCTAATGCTCTCATTCTCTCTCTCTCTCTCTCTCTCTCTCTCTGTTTCTCTCTCTCTCATTCTCTCTCTCTCTATTTCTCTCTCTCTATCTATTTCTTTCTTTCTCTCTTTCTCTCTCTCTCTCTATTTCTTTCTTTCTCTCTTTCTTTCTCTCTCTCTATTTCTCTCTATATATTTCTTTCTCTCTCTCTCTCTCTGTTTCTCTCTCTCTCTCTCTCTGCTGTCACATTTATTAGTTCCTCTCCACCTCTCCCTACGCTGAGCCCCCTCACTTCGTCCAGCACATCAAGTCCACCATCAGGTTCCTGTTGGACCACCCCAATGCAGACAGCCATTTTCCCGGGGGTCAGCCCCAGCATTTCCAGCGGACAGCACAGGGAGCGTGGGAGAGAGTGACCCCACAGTAGCCCTCCTAAAATCTGCACACTGCCCTTACCTCCCTCTTCACATCACTGTGACCCAACCAAATGCCTTTGTAGCAGCTACTGCTGGCAGCGGAAGTTCTGTTCTGCTGATCTGAGACCAGTGTTTGCAGTTTTTCTTTGGATGACCAGGTCAGGGTTTTGTAAATAGAGCTGAACCTGGGAAAATATAAAACGTGTTGAAGTTAAACCTGTGAAGAGTGTTGAGTTTTCAGAAAACGTTAAACTTGTACAGAAATGAATACAATACACACCTTTCTGGACTCATGAATCTCTTGAAACTCTTGAAGCTGAAGTTTTTTTTTAATGTATGTATACGAACTATATGTATTTAATAAGTGTTTAATGTCCCCACACCTTTTCCCTTTAACCTCTTGCTGTGAACCATAAACACGGCATATGACTGGAGACTGATGAGTGTGATGACTGTTCTTTTAAAAACGTGTAACAGCACTGTACACAAAAACCATTTGTTTAGCTTTTAGTAAAATGGCCATTAAGGGCAAGTTCTTCAAACAGGATTTAAAAAAAGGGCATGGTTTAAACACATACACTTACATTTACACAGAAGCCTCAACAGTGAAATTTTGAAATATAGACTGGTGCAATAGGAGTTGTGTTATGAGTGTCTCATGCGTTATGAGTGTCTCTGGGGGATATAACGGAGGTGAAACCACACTGTTTTTCAGAGGCAAAGGAGCAACAGCAAGAAAGAAGTAAGAAAAGTAAGTTTTTTAGGTAATTTTCAAAATATTCTTTCTTCTTCACAGGACACTGGGATGACAAAAATCGTATGCATTTTTAAAGATGTTATATTTATGGAATTTTAAACCTAATTTGTATTTCTATTGTGGGCATTAACACGGTGAGAGTAAATACAGGATGTGGTTTTTACGTTGATGCGATTTTACAGTCTAGGTATTCTACTATGCTTTATTCCTTAACTGAAAAAATGCATTAAAAAAATGCAGAAATGTTTGATTGTTTGCTTTGCGTGTTGTTGTTTTAGTGTTGTTTGGGCTTTGTTTGTTTGTTTGTTGCATGTCCATCAGACCAGGATTTACAGTGTTGAGAATTGAGAACTTTGTTTTTAATATTCCTGCGGTGAAGATAAGTGCTCTCTTACTGCCGACTTATTTGTTTTGTGTTTAACTGATGTTCCTTTAAGTCTCACAATAAATAAGCCCTACCAAGTGGTTAGATAATGTCACAAAAAATCACTAAGTGATGATTGCATTGAAACCCTCCTAAAACCTGCACACTGCCCTTACCTCCCTCTTCACATCACTGTGACCCAACCAAATGCCTTTGTAGCAGCTACTGCTGGCAGCGGACGTTCTGTTCTGCTGATCTGAGACCAGTGTTTGCAGTTTTTCTTTGGATGATCAGGTCAGGGTTTTGTAGATAGAGCTGAACCTGGGAAAATATAAAACGTTATTGAAGTTAAACTTGTGAAGAGTGTTGAGTTTTCAGAAAACGTTAAACTTGTACAGAAATGAATACAATACACACCTTTCTGGACTCATAAATCTCTTGAAGCTGAAGTTTTTTTAATGTATGTATACGAACTATATGTATTTAATAAGTGTTTAATGTCCCCACACCTTTTCCCTTTAACCTCTTGCTGTGAACACCATAAACACAGCATATGACTGGAGACTGATGAGTGTGATGACTGTTCTTTTTTAGGTGTTTGAACACGATTAACAGCACTGTACACAAACACCATTTGTTTAGCTTTTAGTAAAATGGCCATTAAGGGCAAGTTCTTCAAACAGGATTTTAAAAAAGGGCATGGTTTAAACACATACACTTACATTTACACAGAAGCCTCAACAGTGAAACCTAATATCACAAAGTTTGAAATATAGACTGGTGCAATAGGAGTTGTTATGAGTGTCTCGTGTGACTCTGGGGGTAAAACGGAAGTGAAACAGTTTTTTCAGAGGCAAAGGTGCAACAGCAAGAAAGTAAGAAAAGTAGGTTTTAAGGTAATTTTCAAAATATTCTTTCTTCTTCACAGGACACTGGGATGAAAAAAATTGAATGCATTTTTAAAGATGTTATATTTATGGATTTTTAAACCTCATTTGTATTTCTGTTGTGAGAATTAACACGATGAGAGTAAATACAGGATGTGGTTTTACGTGGATGCGATTTTATTGTCTACAGCATCTTAGGTCTCTGATGTTTGCTTCTTTACATTTGGAGTTAGAAATGTGGTAATGCACGTTTAATCTGACCAGTTCACCTCATTAAAGCTGCGGTTTCTAGGTTTTCTGACACAAGCACAGACAAAATTCAGGTTTCAATATGGTGTCTGGTGCTGTTTTGAAGTTTGAAAGATATTTCACTTTACTGCGTGTCTTGAGTTTAAAGTAATCTTGCGAATAATCACTTTATGATCGGTTTAGTTTGGTTAAAAAAGCATTTTTGATGAATTACTGATGACATTCAGAAGAATCCTTCATGTCAATGCATTTCCTGTTGAAAAGGTAAAACACTCATTCAGCACAGTATACACAGCCGTATACATAGTCATATTTAATATGAGCACTGGCACCCTGTCACATTTCAAGTGTGCATACACAGGTTTTTGCTGCAGAAATCAAACACAGGACTCGTGCACAGTGCCATGTAACAGTCTGGTCGTGCGTATTCCACACACATGGAAACATGCAGTGAGCACGTTACTGGGAGGAATGTGCTGTTTCGTAACATCTATAAACCATGCTGTGTTCTTCTTCAAGGAGAACTCTACAGTTGCCTTAAACAGCGGACAGTGGCCCGTCTGGATGGACACACACTGCAACGTTAAAAACAATTAAAGTTCCGCTTGAAAGAATGCTTCAAGAAACAGAAGAGCAGCAGGAACAGGTGCCTCAGAAAAAGGAGAACAAAATACACCAGGAAGAAAATAAAAATGAAGGAGAAAAGACAAGACGCAGACGCAGAAGTAATTCTAGAGATCGTCCTAATAGTGAGTAATATCTCAACACAGTATAACTTATAAAAGTATAATATACACAGTCTGATGTAATTACAAAGTTTTCTATTAGGACACCATTGGATTCATTTTATAGATGAATAGATGAAGATAAACTTTTTAAAAAACAAATAAAATGTTCAGTAAACACAGCACAAAACTAATGTGTACTTCTATGTTTCCAGTTGGTCCATATTCTGCTTGTTGATTTATTTATTTTACAGTGAACGAAGGCAAAGAAGATTCTGGTGATTTGAAGAAAACAGAGGCGTGAAGCATGATCTGATCCGGTGTTTAGACTTCAGAATATTTTACTGATACGTAGGTAAAAATACGTAGGTATTGTAGGTAGGTACGTAGGTAAACTGGAGGTAGAAAAAAAAGAAGGTAAAAACACACAACATAAAAATGAATGAATGAAGGTAAATTAGCTGCTTCTCAGAGGAACTACACTGAAAAAGTAATATTTTTTTGGTTATTTCTAGTATTAAAATACTCAAATATCTATGTTCTAAACTAAAGTCACAGGAACCAAAGCATTCAATTAAGCATTTGGTCATTCTGGGCCAAAAATGAACGTGATAACAACATATAAAGGATTTAAATTCACTAAATTCACTGCATAATAAGCTTAAAGACTCATTTTACGTTTAATTTTTTTAACAGGTACTGTTTATTTCATACTTGAAAATAATTTACTACGTTCCAATTCTACAGGACCTGCTGTCAGCGCAGGATGGCTGTGGGCAAAATCCATTTTATTGTACAGCTACATTCAGTGCTGCTATGTTATATGTTTATATGATTATATACCTTGAATGATCACTGGGTTAGGAATCACTGGAGTAGCACGAACTGTCCATTTTATCAGCTCCACCGACCACAAAGGAGCACTCTGTAGTTCTACAGTTACAGACTGTAGTCCACCTCTATCTCTGCATACTTCTTTATACTCATTTAACCCTGTTCTTCAATGTCCAATGCTGTGTCTGATCCACTCACACACCACCACCACGTCAGTGTCACTGCAGCACTGAGAATGATCCACCAATACATCCCATCTGCTCTGTGGGGGTCCTGATCATTTAAGAACAGAGCGAATTGTTCCTAATCTAGTTTAGTTTATTGTTCTGCTATTTATCGCTGCTAAAAATTTGTATCTCTTTTTTTGGTCATTTTTTATGTTTGACTTGGTTTGAAAATATTTGCTGCTTTACAAAGGGTTAACATTTCATAAGAAGGGGACAAATAATTTTTTATTATTATTAATTTTCTTTCAAAGAATATAAAATTGTTTTCTTCTCAAGTAAAGTTAACATTTAGAAGCTAAGAATAATGATTGTATGAGAATATTTATTTCGCTGCTATGAGATAATTGTTTTTATTTTTGTAACCATACATTCTCTGAAAAATGGACCCTCTTGTGGTGCCCTCTGAAGAACGAATACAAGTGTTAACTTCTCCTTCTGGAGAAGAGAATCTAACGTACCTTTAGGAAACACAAGTGGACTTTAAAGTTTTTTAAAGATACATTTAAACGGTTTTGTATTAATGAACATAATGCACCTGTACGATTGGTTTTTTCTGGGAGTATATAAAAATGTAATACCTCTTCTTCTGATACTGTTGTCTGTCCACATTTCTTTATGTAACTATAACATTCAATTTGTACTGTATGGATAATATTGTACTGTACGGATAATAAACAGGCTGCAGTGTGCAAACGTGTTGACTGATCTGGTGCTGTTTTCACCATATTGCTTTTCATAAACACATACAAAACACACAACATACACACTTTGACCTGTGAACAATGTCACGCACTCACTCAGTCATTCACACAGAACTGTGATCAGTTTCACACAGCCAGTCCAGAGGAACCCAGAGGACACCCTCACAGACAGAGGGAGAACACACAACACTCCTTACTGGCCATGACTGGAGGTGAGGATCGAAGTCTGTAAAATATTATACAATCCTAAATGAAATTAAAATAAATGCTCAGTGGATCTTTAAAGTGTACTCTGCACTGCATTCGCTGGATAACAGCAGTTAAGTTACATTGAGAATGTAGGAGTATTTACCCTGCAATGGCAAGAACACTTTATATTGATTAATACATTTAGATTCTTACAAATTCATAAGGAAAATATGAATTGTAACTTATCATTACTGAAAAGAACGACATGTCCTTCCAGGATCTTCTGCTCTGTAAGGATCAAATGTAACTGTGACATGTTAGGACCTTTGAGGTAAAAAACAGTAAGTTAGAAAACTAGACCAGGCCTGAACCCATTATATTCTCCTCTAGTCTCAGCCGGCACGAGCAGATATTCTACTAGGCTTTATTCCTTGATTGTTTGCTTTGCGTGTTGTTGTTTTAGTGTTGTTTGGGCTTTGTTTGTTTGTTTGTTTGTTCCATGTCCATGTTTATTCTGGTTTGTCAGTGTTTACCTTCTCCTGGTAACTTGCCATATTCAGAGTCCTGTTATGTCCACAGTAAAGTTAGTAAAGCTGTAAAGTGCTCGGGGCTAATTTCAATATTTTCCTGTGCATTAAAATGAACATTGATTATAATTGATAATGATTTAAAAAGACAATGGTTACATCGAGGTTACAACAGATCTGACCTGTTGTTATAAAACACTGGAAATGAATCAGTCAAGACTGGGCATGTAAAGGAATGTACAAAAGAGAAACAGCAGAAGAGAGTCCAGGACTGTTCATCAGACAGCAGGGTTGACATGTAGAAGCTTGTGTAAAGTCAATAGAACTGCTGCATTAAATACAGTAGCAAGGCATAATGTCTTACAGGGGGTAGAAAGACTCGCACTGTTCCACTCTGCAGGAGTTCAGTTGTTATCTGGGGCAATAAAACCCCATCAAACATTGTTGAAATTGTATCTGTGATTAAGTACTAATCATTAAACCTGCATCAGATCTCACTAATACAAATAAATCTTGTAGAGCTTCTCCAGGGCCAGAGAAAACAACTGGTAGTGTGCCATGTAATAACATTCATCCACAGTTACATAAGAGCAAAGAAACACAAGAGCTATACCACTCTGATACCTTGTAGTTAAACTGCACATATCTTTAATGTCCAACTGTTACTTGGAATAAAATATTTTTTACATTGTCTTCCACTGAAAGTTAAGGTTTTTTCCTTCTTACTGTTACTGTTTTGGGAAATACATGTTTTTCATTGGATAGCGGAGAGGAGCTCTACTGCTCCTCCTACAAATGCATGTTCCTTACAAATGTGGCACCATTTTAACGGAAATTAACAGGCTTTTCCATCAGTATAAAGAAGCAGTTTACAACAAAGAAATAATCTGCTAAACACACATTTCCTTACTTTCTGTGCTATATTTATATTCCATATAGCCTACAGTACACTGAGCAAGAAAATAACAAGTGAGCACTACTTCAGTTCAACTGAAGTCTTATAATTCAGTTTGGGGGCTTTGGGGTAATTATATTTCAAAACTTGCTACAGTTGAGTTGCTGAATTATGATTCGATAACTCAATAAATCAGAAAGCAAAAAGTACAATATTACCCTCTCAGGACAGGTTCTAGATCAAGATTATAGTGCAGGAGGTAAACAGAGTAAAACTATAGCTAGAAATGTAAAGGGCCACCTGTGGGGGGTTGACTGGGGATTTCATTTCAATTGGTAACATTGGTGCAATGGTACATTTCAAAGGTTGTTCTTAGACCATGCTACACCCCGTTCTGACCGGACGAATGCTAAAGTGTCATCAAGTGGAAATGAGAGAAACAGAAACAGAGAGGAGACAAGAACCAACTCAGAAAAACACAAATGAAATACAACTGGACGAGAAGGAGCAGCGACCAATCACGAGAAGCAGAGCTAAAAGCTTCAGTGGGGAGTTACCCAACAGTGAGTAGAAATCAATACAAATATTTATGAAATGAAAGATTAACACTGTCCCCTCCAGGGTGTATTCCCGCCTTGCGCCCGATGATTCCAGGTAGGCTCTGGACCCCCCGCGACCCTAAATTGGATAAGCGGTTACAGATAATGGATGGATGGATGGAAGATTAACACTCTTTGGTTTGAATAATAGTTGTAACTTTAAATAAGCCTGTTGAGTACAATGTAGGTGAATATAGCCATTGTCGTGACTACTGCGCCTGAACCTCTGTGGTTTTGTTTTTACAGTGACAGACAGAGCAGTGGACTCTTGTGATTTGAAGAAGGATCCAGAGATTTTGAAGGAGAACAAGACAACTATGAAACCATAAGCTGCTCAACTGAGATGCACTTTTAAATATCTATGTTGGTGGGTGGGGGGCATGAAACAAAAACCTTCTACCTCTAGATATTTTATTTATTTCTATACACAGTGTAGACGATGAAAGCATTTTTGCTTTAAATGAGCAATCTGTAACACTGACACTAATCAGTTCAAATCTGAACTATAACAAAAAACAGTGGAGAGAGCTGTCTGCCTCCTCCACCTTCCACCCAGATGTGAGGCTTGAGCAGTTGCCAGTTTGAGGAAAAATGTACGATCGAGCAAGACGTGAGTTTCAGACCTTTGGTCGGTAACAGCTAAGAAGAATGTGCCATAATCAACGTTTTTACACAGAAAAGTGTTCATCATTTCACTGAAACATCTACCTACGCAAAAGAAAGGCAAGAAAAAATGAATGAGTGGTCGCCATTTCCCTGTCCAAGTCTTTACTGTCCAAATCCACATTAGTATTTCCACTACACAAGGCTTGTGTCACTTATCGATTTTCCCATAAATGTCCTTTAGGAGGCAGATATTTGCTTCTAATTTGCAATTTTCGTAGTCAAACATTTCGTTCCACCTTACATGTGTCCGTTTATGAGTCTTGTTGGTGTAGCTTCTTGAATTCTCTGTTCTACCTCAGGAGCCGAAGCTATAGCTTTTGAAACTTTTTGAAGCAACTGTTATTGCACTTTATCCATTAAACCAAATATATTTGATGTCACTAAACATTTACCTTCTTAAGTGAAAGGCCAAAATGGACAGAGCCGCTGCTGTTTTCCCTGCTTTTACATGAATGTACTGTCTAAACCACCTTAAAAGTTAGACTAGACAAGGCTGGTGTTATTTTCCCTTCAACCACACGTCATTTTAGGAGGCATGTCCTTGCTTTAATCAATCATGTAGTTCTGCCTTGAATTAGTCCGCTAAGAGTCTTGGAATGTTTCTTTAATCCATTACCACACACCCTGGACATTTTATGACCAGGTTCAGAAAATATATTACAGATTGCTCCTTTAACAATGAATCTTACTGTGACAGTATTCTGATCAGTGTTTTAACTCGTGTTTGAAGTGTCTTTATTTTTTAGCCATTGTTTAACATTAGTAAACCTCCATCTGTTTACATTGTGTTTGAAGTTATTTTAGTTGTGAAGTATTTTATAAACAGTCTGTTCAGAAGAGTGACTGTTCAGTAGCCAGTCACAAATGTTTCAGATGATAAAATCCCCAGGAACGGTGGTAATTTGTGGAAAATGGGGTGTTAAATGATGCATTTACAAATAAATTCATGCAAATATGTTTTTTATTTGAACTTTCTTTCACGGCGTCGTGTCCAAAACAGTCCCCTATTAACAGCATTGTTAGTTAATTAAAAACTATTTGTAATAAAGAGTTCTGTCAAGACTTCAGGTAAAAGAAGAGATCAGGATTCATGATTTATTTAAAGAATTAAAGCTTTACAAACAAGGAATATTTATTTAATTAGTCTTTTTTAATATATTTATTAAATAAATCAATGTTTTTGTCAACAGTATTTGGTTAACAACAAAATATAATTTCACAAAGGTTGTCTTTTTTTATCCTTAAATGAATATCATCACTGTCCAATTAAAAACGTCATGATGAATGGACCAATAGAAATGCTCAAAAATTACTTGGAATAAAAAAAACGTTTTACATTGACGTCCATTAAAAATGACACATTTTTTTCCTTCTCGTGTAAAGTTGTTATTTTGGGAGATACATGTTTTTAATGGGACAGCGATGATATGTGACATTGGTTGATGCTCTCTCTGTGCATACTTCCTATTTACTCCTGAATGTCAAACTATTTACACTCTCACTGTTATTTTTTTCTTGCTGTATTTTCCAACTTTATTTGGGGTAATAGATGCCCAAAGTGTCAACAGTGGAGTATACAGCTCCTCTGAGTAAACTCCTGTGGATTGCACTGCATGAGTGAAAGGTGCGCCGTTACCTTGAATGAGGGGTCAAATGAAAGTGTCCCCTCTAGTGGTCGATATGAGGTATCGCATGATAATGTTTAAGTGCGAAGAAAAACCATCTGAGCCGTTACTGCTGAATCTCTTCCGTGGTTGCACTGTGTTGCAGTTTTTTCTATGAAATACCTTTATTTTCAGTATAAATTTCGTTTGCTGTATTTTCCCTATAAAATATACTGCTCTTTGCCTCTTTGGCTACAATGTGATTGCTTTTTTAAGTGTCTAAATACTTGTTTAAAGAAATGCCACTCAGGAAGCTCAGGAGTGATCCATTGTTACCTTTACCCTGCATTAAGATTGTATGACAGAGGACCCGCCCCTTATAACCACAAGGGGTGTTCGTCTCCCCCTGAGTTCTCACCTGAGCACATAGAGACGCCATTTTAGAGGAAATAGAGCAACAGAATATCTTGAATAGATAATTGAAAAGAAAATATCTTGCTAGAAAACACATCATCAAAGGTAAGTGTTTAAATTTGTAACAATGTGTGTTTTATTCATAAATGTCCTGGTCCTGAATGTATGTGACCACGGTAAAGTTTGAACTGTTAATGAGAGGTCAGGATGAAAACACATTGCTGTGCATTCTTCCCCATCACTCCTAGTGTCTAACACGGCCAATCTGATGTTTATAAACACAATGAAAACGAAGCTATTGAAGATTGTCTTCTGTTGTTAGCGGTGACAGGAAAGTACGTATTTAATCGTATCTAAGCAAATTAGACTGAAAGACGATGGTGTGCGGTGCTGTAGACAGAGTCTAGAAACGAATGCACTTTGTTGCGATGTCAAAATCGGTCTGTTTTTTTAGCTATTGAAAGGAAAAGGAGCATATATCAAATGCACCGGAGCGTCCACAAAAACAGTGTGCATTGTTCTCTGTGTCCGTACCATTCAGAATATGTAGCGATAGTGAAAACCGTGTGGCAGATATAACCTTATTTTGAAAAGGTATTGACGCCGGAAAACCGAATATCGCAAAGAAAACTACCTTTACCGTGGTATGTGTGTGTGCTCATCAAATCAAATTTATTTATATAGCGCTTTTCACAACTGATGTTGTCACAAAGCGGCTTCACAGAATTCCAGTAAGACAAAGATTTGACATGAAATGTAAAAACAAATGTAAAACCCTCAAGTGAGCAAGCCAGGGGCGACAGTGGCAAGGAAAAACTCATGGGACATGGGAGCATCCTGAAACACTGGCATCCCTCCGATCCACCGTCAACAAACCTGAGTGATCGCGAGAAGCGGCGGGACGACAGCATCAGCGTTTCAGTTTACTATAATTCCCTGTGTCCATGGACCCCCCGGATCTGCCGCCTTTATCTATGGGGGAGCATTAGCTACCAAAAGATAAACTAAACAAATGAGTTTTTAGCCTACATTTGAAGATTGCGACTGTGTCTGAGTCCCGAACATTTTCTGGAAGATCATTCCAGAGTCTGGGGGCTGTATAAGAAAAGGCTCTTCCCCCAGCTGAGGCCTTCTGAATTCTGGGAACATTTAAAAATCCAGTATTCTGTGATCTGAGTGAACGTGGAGGCTCATAATAGGAAATTGTATCTTGAAGATATTCAGGAGCAAGCCCATGTAGAGCTTTATATGTTAATAACAAAATTTTGTAGTCAATGCGGAATTTAACAGGCAGCCAATGAAGTGATGATAAAACTGGGCTGATATGTTCAAATTTTCTAGTTTTAGTGAGGACCCTAGCTGCAGCATTTTGAACTAGTTGAAGTTTTCTTAAATTGCTGCTGGTGCATCCTGACAGTAGTGCGTTACAGTAGTCAAGCCTTGAAGTAATAAAGGCATGTAATAATGTTTCTGCGTCCTGAAGGGATAAGGCATTTCTAATCTTAGCAATATTGCGAAGATGTAAAAAAGCTGTCCTAGTGATACTACCTATGTGTTGATCAAATGATAAATCCGGGTCAATTATGACACCAAGATTTTTTGCTGCTGAACCAGGTTTAACTGGAAAGTTAGCTAGATTTAAAATTAAGTCTGATAATTTATTTCTTGTCACTTTTGGACCCAAAAGCAGGACCTCTGTTTTGTTGCTGTTTAGAAGGAGGAAGTTACGCAACATCCACCCTTTCACGTCTTTTACACAGTCCTCTATTTTCTTTAATCTGTGTTTGTCATCGGGCTTGGCTGAAATATACAATTGTGTGTCGTCTGCGTAACAGTGAAAGTTAATGTCATGGTTTCTTATAACTGTGCCTAGCGGTAACATGTATAATGTAAATAATAATGGTCCTAAAATAGAGCCTTGTGGAATTCCAAATCTTACTTTAGAATAATTTGAATTTAGATTGTTTACTTTTACGAATTGATAACGTTCCGTTAAGTAAGATTTAAACCATAATAGGGCTGTCCCTGTGATTCCAACCATGTTTTCTAACCTTTCTATGAGAATATTGTGGTCTATTGTATCGAAGGCTGCGCTTAGGTCAAGAAGCACCAACAGGGATACGTGGCCTTGATCAGAGGCAAGAAGAAGATCATTTGTTATCTTGACTAGAGCTGTCTCTGTACTATGATGTTGCCTTAATCCAGATTGGAATTTTTCATATATATGATTCTTATGTAGATATGAACTAAGTTGTTGGGCCACAGCTTTTTCTAAGATCTTAGACAGAAATGGCAAATTTGAAATAGGCCTGTAATTAGACAGTGTACTAGCATCAAGATTTGGTTTCTTGATCATAGGTTTAATAACTGCTAGTTTAAAAGCTTTGGGTACATGGCCCAGACTAAGCGATGAGTTTACTATAGTTAAAAGAGGATCGATAATAGCTGGTAGTACTTCTTTGAGCAACTTTGTGGGAATTGCATCAAGTGTGCAAGTTGTACAGTTTGCGGAGGTGATAATCTTCTCTAGTTCTAATTGTGGGAGTGGGCAAAAGGTTTCAAGTCTTTCTTTTACAGTTATATTATGTTTTATTTCATTCACATCGGGTGGCAGCCAGGATGGATTTGATCCTGTGGCTAGAGTTTGTTGTCTAATATTCTCAATTTTATTATTAAAAAAGTCCATAAAATCTTTACTGGTGAGAGTTGCTGGAATTAGTTGTTCAGAACCTGCTTGATTTTTTGTAATTCTAGAAAACACACTAAACAGTGCTCTCATAAACATAAGCTGCTTATTTGGAAGCTTTAGTAAGAGTTAATATAATGGTTGCATTTCAATGCAGTTTACTCAATGAAACTCAGTTTATCTCTACGGCAAAAACAGAACCCCGTACAGTGCTGAGTCATGATTCATTTCATGAAGACAGATGAATGAAACATGAAACACTTCAAATTTGCATTTTGCCAGTGTTTCCCATGAGCTAAATTATTACAACCGTTCTTGTGTGATGTTTCAAAAGGAAGTAAGTCCTCCTAAAACCTGCACACTGCCCTTAACTCCCTCTTAACATCATTGTGACCCAACCAAATGCCATTGTAGCAGCTATAGGAGTTGTGCAATAGGAGTTATGAGATTCTCATGTTACTCTGGGGGTAAAACGGAAGTGAAACCACACCCTGTTTTTCAGAGGCAAAGGAGCAACAGCAAGAAAGAAGTAAGAAAAGTAAGTTTTTTAGGTAATTTTCAAAATATTCTTTCTTCTTCACAGGACACTGGGATGAAAAAAATCGCATGCATTTTTAAAGATGTTATATTTATGGATTTTTAAACCTAATTTGTATTTCTATTTTGGGATTTTACACGATGAGAGTAAATACAGGATGTGGTTTTACTGTCTACAGCATCTTAGGTCTTCGATGTTTGCTTCTTTACATTTGGAGTTAGAAATGTGGTAATGCACCTTTAATCTGACCAGTTCACCTCATTAAAGCTGCACCATAAACTGTTCTTAATGTTCTTAATGTCATGTTATTTCAGAGTATTACATCAGCTTCTAGGTTTTCTGACAAAACCACAGACAAAATTCAGGTTTCAATGTGGTGTCTGGTGCTGTTTTGAGGTTTGGAAGATATTTCACTTTAATGCGTG
Organism: Hoplias malabaricus; assembly: GCF_029633855.1. Lineage (NCBI taxonomy): Eukaryota > Metazoa > Chordata > Actinopteri > Characiformes > Erythrinidae > Hoplias > Hoplias malabaricus. Next base: position 75,693,116 of record NC_089802.1, on the reverse strand, counting down.
TCTTGAGTTTAAAATAATCTTGTGAATAATCACTTTATGATCGGTTTAGTTTGGTTAAAAAAGCATTTTTGCTTAATTACTGATGACAGGCAGAAGAATCCTTCATGTCAATGCATTTCCTTTTGAAAAGGTAAATCACAGCCGTATACATAGTCATATTTAATAATAACGAGGAGCAGATATTTCTGGTGGAGTCGAGTCCTACTGGCAAAGAGGAAATGAGCACTGGCACCCTGTCACATTTCAGGTTTTCATACACAGGTTTTTTTCACTTTTGCTGCAGAAGTCCAGTAATCAAACACAGGACTAGTGCACAGTGCCATGTAACAGTCTGGTCGTGCGTATTCCACACACATGGAAACATGCAGTGAGCACGTTACTGGGAGGAATGTGCTGTTTCGTAACATCTATAAACCATGCTGTGTTCTTCTTCAAGGAGAACTCTACAGTTGCCTTAAACTGCGGAAAGTGGCCCCGTCTGGATGGACACACACTGCAACGTTAAGAACAATTAAAGTACTGCTTGAAAATATGCTTCAAGAAACAGAAGAGCAGCAGAAACAGGTGCCTCAGAAAAAGGAGAACAAAATACAAGGAGAAGAGACAAGACACAGACTCGGAAGTAATTCTACAGATCGTCCTAACAGTGAGTAATATCTCAACACTAATATACACAGTCTATAGTAATTACAAAGTTTTCTATTAGGACACCATTGCATTCATTTTATAGATGAATAGATGAAGATAAACTTTTTAAAAAACAAATAAAATGTTCAGTAAACACAGCACAAAACTAATGTGTACTTCTATGTTTCCAGTTGGTCCATATTCTGCTTGTTTACTTATTTATTTTACAGTGAACAAAGGCAAAGAAGATTCTGGGGATTTGAAGAAAACAGAGGCGTGAAGCATGATCTGATCCGGTGTTTAGACTTCAGAATATTTTACTGATACGTAGGTAAAATACGTAGGTATTGTAGGTAGGTGCGTAGGTAAACTGGAGGTAGAAAAAAATGTAAAAATACACAACATAAAAATGAATGATGCTCTTAACTGCTCAAAGTAAAGCTAAATTAACTGCTTCTCAGAGGAACTACACTGAAAAATAAATATATTTCTGGTTATTTCTAGTATTAAAATACTCAAATATCTATGTTCTAAACTAAAGTCACAGGAACCAAAGCATTCAATTAAGCATTTGGTCATTCTGGGCCAAAAATGAACGTGATAACAACATATAAAGGATTTAAATTCACTAAATTCACTGCATAATAAGCTTAAAGACTCATTTTACGTTTAATTTTTTTAACAGGTACTGTTTATTTCATACTAGAAAATAATTTACTACGTTCCAACTCTACAGGACCTGCTGTCAGCGCAGGATGGCTGTGGGCAAAATCCATTTTATTGTACAAGCTACATTCAGTGCTGCTATGTTGTATGTTTATATGATTATATACCTTGAATGATCACTGGGTTAGGAATCACTGGAGTAGCACTCACTGTCCATTTTATCAGCTCCACCGACCACAAAGGAGCACTCTGTAGTTCTACAGTTACAGACTGTAGTCCATCTCTATCTCTGCATACATCTTTATACTCATTTAACCCTGTTCTTCAATGTCCAATGCTGTGTCTGATCCACTCACACACCACCACCACGTCAGTGTCACTGCAGCACTGAGAATGATCCACCACCACATCCCATCTGCTCTGTGGGGGTCCTGATCATTTAAGAACAGAGCGAATTGAGGATAAAGTATGCAGAGCAACAGAGCAACCAACACTGTGGTCAGTGGAGCTGAGAGAATGGACAGTGAGTGTAGAAGCAAGTTTATGTTTTCCTAATCCAGTTTAGTTTATTGTTCTGCTATTTATCGCTGCTAAAAATTTGTATCTCTTTTTTTGGTCATTTTTTATGTTTGACTTGGTTTGAAAATATTTGCTGCTTTACAAAGGGTTAACATTTCATAAGAAGGGGACAAATAATTTTTTATTATTATTAATTTTCTTTCAAAGAATATAAAATTGTTTTCTTCTCAAGTAAAGTTAACATTTAGAAGCTAAGAATAATGATTGTATGAGAATATTTATTTCGCTGCTATGAGATAATTGTTTTTATTTTTGTAACCATACATTCTCTGAAAAATGGACCCTCTTGTGGTGCCCTCTGAAGAACGAATACAAGTGTTAACTTCTCCTTCTGGAGAAGAGAATCTAACGTACCTTTAGGAAACACAAGTGGACTTTAAAGTTTTTTAAAGATACATTTAAACTGTTTTGTATTAATGAACATAATGCACCTGTACGATTGCTTTTTTCTGGGAGTATATAAAAACGTAATACCTCTTCTTCTGATACTGTTGTCTGTCCACATTTCTTTATGTAACTATAAAATTCAATTTGTACTGTATGGATAATATTGTACTGTACGGATAATAAACAGGCTGCAGTGTGCAAACGTGTTGACTGATCTGGTGCTGTTTTCACCATATTGCTTTTCATAAACACATACAAAACACACAACATACACACTTTGACCTGTGAACAATGTCACGCACTCACTCAGTCATTCACACAGAACTGTGATCAGTTTCACACAGCCAGTCCAGAGGAACCCAGAGGACACCCTCACAGACAGAGGGAGAACACACAACACTCCTTACTGGCCATGACTGGAGGTGAGGATCGAAGTCTGTAAAATATTATACAATCCTAAATGAAATTAAAATAAATGCTCAGTGGATCTTTAAAGTGTACTCTGCACTGCATTCGCTGGATAACAGCAGTTAAGTTACATTGAGAATGTAGGAGTATTTACCCTGCAATGGCAAGAACACTTTATATTGATTAATACATTTAGATTCTTACAAATTCATAAGGAAAATATGAATTGTAACTTATCATTACTGAAAAGAACGACATGTCCTTCCAGGATCTTCTGCTCTGTAAGGATCAAATGTAACTGTGACATGTTAGGACCTTTGAGGTAAAAAACAGTAAGTTAGAAAACTAGACCAGGCCTGAACCCATTATATTCTCCTCTAGTCTCAGCCGGCACGAGTAGGTATTCTACTATGGTTTATTCCTTGATTGTTTGCTTTGCGTGTTGTTGTTTTAGTGTTGTTTGGGCTTTGTTTGTTTGTTTGTTTGTTTGTTCCATGTCCATGTTTATTCTGGTTTGTCAGTGTTTACCTTCTCCTGGTAACTTGCCATATTCAGAGTCCTGTTATGTCAACAGTAAAGTTAGTAAAGCTGTAAAGTGCTCGGGGCTAATTTCAATATTTTCCTGTGCATTAAAATGAACATTGATTATAATTGATAATGATTTAAGACAATGGTTACATCAAGGTTACAACAGATCTGACCTGTTGTTATAAAACACTGGAAATGAATCAGTCAAGACTGGGCATGTAAAGGAATGTACAAAAGAGAAACAGCAGAAGAGTCCAGGACTGTTCATCAGACAGTGGGGCTGACGTGTAGAAGCTTGGCTAAAGTCAATAGAACTGCTGCATAAAATACAGTAGCAAGGCATAATGTCTTACAGGGGGTAGAAAGACTCACAGTGTTCCACTTTGTAGGAGTTAAATTGTTATCTGGGGGAATAAAACCCCATCAAACATTGTTGAAATTGTAACTGTGATTAAGTACTAATCATTAAACCTGCATCAGATCTCACTAATACAAATAAATCTTGTAGAGCTTTTCCAGGGCCAGAGAAAAAAACTGGTAGTGTGCCATGTAATAACATTCATCCACAGGTACATAAGAGCAAAGAAACACAAGAGCTATACCACTCTGATACCTTGTAGTTAAACTGCACACATCTTTAATGTCCAATTGTTAAAGTTTGCTGCATCATTTAAACACAGCCGCCGTCCTTCAGACTGTGAAAATGTAATGATGTATGGACCAGTAGAAATGCTCCAAAATTACTTGGAATAACATATTTTTTAGATTGTCTTCCACTGAAGATTTTTTCCTTCTTCCGTAAAGTTACTGTTTTGGGAAATACATGTTTTTCATTGGGGTGACACGGTGGTGCAGCAGGTAGGTGTCGCAGTCACACAGCTTCGATTCCCGCTCCGGGTGACTGTCTGTGAGGAGTGTGGCGTGTTCTCCCCGTGTCTGCGTGGGTTTCCTCCGGGTGACTGTCTGTGAGGAGTGTGGTGTGTTCTCCCCGTGTCTGCGTGGGTTTCCTCTGGGTGGCTGTCTGTGAGGAGTGTGGTGTGTTCTCTCTCTTTGTCTGCGTGGGTTTCCTCCGGGTGAGTGTCTGTGAGGAGTGTGGTGTGTTCTCCCCGTGTCTGCGTGGGTTTCCTCCGGGTGACTGTCTGTGAGGAGTGTGGTGTGTTCTCTCTGTGTCTGCGTGGGGTTTCCTCCGGGTGAGTGTCTGTGAGGGGTGTGGTGTGTTCTCCCCGTGTCTGCGTGGGTTTCCTCCGGGTGACTGTCTGTGAGGAGTGTGGTGTGTTCTCCCTGTGTCTGCGTGGGTTTCCTCCGGGTGACTGTCTGTGAGGAGTGTGGTGTGTTCTCCCCGTGTCTGCATGAGTTTCCTCTGGGTGACTGTCTGTGAGGAGTGTGGTTTGTTCTCTCTGTGTCTGTGTGGGTTTCCTCCGGGTGCTCCAGTTTCCGCACACAGTCCAAAAACACACGTTGGTAGGTGTGTAGTGGAGTATGGATCAAATAAAGAAATGAAAAGTTCTGAATGAAAGACTCTCCACTATGAATAAGGATTTCTTGGGACGGAACCCCACATTCCACAAAACTGTGTGTGTGCGTACAGACTCTGCACCCCTCCCCACACACACACACAAACTCACGCACATCAAAGACTGACCAGGACGCCTGTCCATGACCCCCTCCTCCATGAATGGAAAGATAACAAGCCAGTTTATGACGCTTTTAGGCAAAAAGAAGATCAAACAAAGTGGTGAAAACTAGGATTAACAACCCAGTTTTATTACGAGTGGCGTCAAGATGGCACTGATTATCGTCTGCAAATCACACAGATGGCCCACAGAATTGACCTCGCACTGAACTCCTGAAAACCCGATCCGAACAGTACGAATAGCATGGACCAACAGCGACACCAAGTGGACATTTGCGAAATCATGTTTCGCCCTGCGGCCATCTAAATACATAACGGACTTAATCGAGTATTTATAAATATGTTTATGCAATATGTATGAATGTTACTCTCTGTTGTCCTCAGGTGAATGTCTACCAACTAATGAAGTGATGTGTATTACTGTTTCAATCATGAAGGACAGTTTCTGTCTCTGATTAGGAAAACGAATTAGTTTCTAACTTCTAGCATAATATTGTAGTGGGATGTAATCGTAAAATACTCAAGAGACATATATGTAGATGTTTGATATTAATAATCCAGGACACTCATTGTGCTATACCACAAGTATGTATAAGTAATTTTTACGTTATTCAGTTTCATATGTATACGTGATTCTTTTCTCTCTCTCTGAAATGTGAAACAAGTCACGTGAGCCTCAGACCCAGGAGCCAATCAAAGGAAGGAGACATCCCAAATGGGCGTGACCGCGCCACATCTAAAAAGAGAGTGCCCGACTCTGTTCGACTATCTTCTCTTCCCTTCGCTCTCTTCTTCTGTGCTTTTCCGCTCTTCTTCTGCGACCCTCTTCTCTTTTCCGCTACGCTCCTCACGTCGCTCTCTTCACTTCAAGTGCAACGCTCTTCCTTCTTCCTTACGCCGACGAAACGACTCATCAAAGACTCTAAGAAGGACCTCACTCAGCTTCCAAGGGACGCCTTGTGCTAGTTAGTAGTGTGAGACAGAAGCTACAGCGTAAAGTCGAGTAATTCTCAGTAATCCTTTTTTTCTTTACTTATTTGTGGTCATGTTTTGTCGCCCAATCCAAGTTTAATCTCACGACTGACCAAAGCAGGTTAAACATATTTTGGCCAGAATAAGATATCACCCCTGAGATTAGTTGATAGCGGATATGTTAGCGTTATACTCTGACTTCTGAGGGCATCGCTTCTGGGGACTCGAGTAACGAGTGAACGACTCTGAGACGCCCCCCCTCACTCAGGGGACATTCCAGCCAGGCCAGCAGTTCTCCGTGAAGGGAATCCCCCAACTGACGTCACACCGTCTAAGGCCAAGAGTGTCTGACTCACCCTGGAAGGAATTCCCTCCCTAACAAGCCTACCTTCAGTGACACGGGAAGGACAAGAAGCAAAGACCCGGAGAACGGAGATTAAACCTGTTGGACCCAATGGCTTGGTGATAAAGGCAAAAAGAGTAAGCAAGCAAAATTTACTCACTTTTCAGAAGCTGATGCCTAATTAAGTCTCTTGATAAATTTATACATTTATTAAATCTCATTTAGCAACACTTTAGTCAAGTCATATCGCCTAGCCTATCTTTAAATTCGAACTAGTTTGACCTGCGTTGATCCAGTGAGAATTTCTAAGGTCGTGCTATGTCTAGTAATTAGTCTCTTTTCTTTTAATAAAATATTTCCATTATTTGAAATAACAGTGTGTGGAGTCTGTTCATTAAAAGTCTGAAAATCCTGAAGAACTCACATAGCGATGACAGTATTCACTCTCTACCTACTTGTTAATGTCTTGTCATTTAAGTCAATCATAACAATAACAATTATTATCATTAGTCAAAACGTCATTAATCAGAAGAGTTTGAATAAGGTCAAACGCTACAAATACAATATATAAATATATATATATTATATATATTTATATATAAACACTACATATACTACAGGTGGATTGGCGACTCAAAAAGTGTCCGTAGATGTGTGTGTGTGAGTGAATGTGTGAGTGTGTGTTGCCCTGTGAAGGACTGGCGCCCCCTCCAGGGTGTATTCCTGCCTTGCGACCAATGATTCCAGGCAGGCTCTGGACCCTGAACTGGATAAGCCGTTACAGGTAATGAATGAATGAATGTTTTACTGAAAAGTAAACAGCAGAATTAAGCAGTGAATGTTCGTGGGTTTTATGACAAACTCTCAGGACACAAATTAAATTGAAACTAAACATATACTTGGCAACTTGCAAGAAGCAGAATGTATAGAAAACCCTTTGCACAAATGACCTAAAGCTAAACAATGACTTGTATTGCTTTTGTCCAGGTCACATGAATTCATGACAGTTTAAAACATTTGTTTTACAGAATACTGCACAATTTACAAGTAATATTCTAAAGGAAATTCACAGGAACTTTGAATCTGATTCACTCACAATCAACATGGCCACGTCAGAAGGAATCTCACAAAAAACAGGTTAAACATGTTGATTACTTTTTGCTTAGATCTGAGTAAATCTGTAAATAAACGTAACACTGTAAGTTTTATTTTGGTATTTAACACAGTAACACAGCTAGTATTCCTTGTTCATAGTTGCCAGAAGGGGTGGGCGATATTGCCCTCAAATAATATCACGATATTTCAGAGTATTTTAGCGATAGCGATATTTTTGGTGATACAAACAAAACACTGAATACTTTTATTAATTTCAAAACTATTGCAATAAAATAAATGTTATATTATTATTAATCATATTAAAAATATATATGTTTTTACACAATACCATTGTTTATTGTACATCAGTTATTTTGTAACCAAACCACCTCCACATGACTGAAGTCCAAAAGATTTTTTTATTTTAGTTTATCAATCTTTTGTTTCAGAGCTGAGGATTGTGCTGCTGGGGAAAGTTGGAGCTGGGAAGAGTAAAAAGGCCAGACTCCTGTTGGGCAGCAAGGAACCTAAGGGGGAGATAGGATCATCAAATCAAATCAAATTTATTTATATAGCGCTTTTCACAACTGATGTTGTCACAAAGCGGCTTCACAGAATTCCAGTAGGACAACATTTGACATGAAATGTAAAAACAAAATGTAAAACCCTCAAGGGGACAAGCCAGGGGTGACAGTGGCAAGGAAAAACTCCCCCAGCTGAGGAAGAAACCTTGGGAGGAACCAAGGCTCACAAGGGGTGACCCATCCTCCTCTGGTCAATCTACTGGTGATAATAGTTAGTAGTCCATGAGAACTTCAGTGTAGGGGCAGCTTCAAGGCACTTGGTGGTTGCAGGAGCATGGGCAGCTGATCTGAAGCGTGGAGGAGGATCTCGACAGTCATCCATCAGTGTCCAGACAGACAGGTGGGCATTCGTTTACTCGGAAAGATGTAAAGGGATGGAATTAGTTTTGAACTGTTTTGTGTTTGTAAAGTAGAAAATATGAAAATTTCCAGAGTGTGGCTAATGACTCCGGCAGATCTAACTATGACAGCTTTAACTAAAAGGAGAGAACCAGAAGGACACACAGACACGGGAGCATCCTGAAACACTGGCATCCCTCCACTCCACCGTCAACAAACCTGAGTGATCGCGAGAAGCGGCGGGACGACAGCACCAGCGTCTCAGTTTACTATAATTCCCTGTGTCCATGCACCCCCCGGATCTGCCGCCTTTATCTATGGGGAGCATTAGCTACCAAATGATAAACTAAACAAATTAGTTTTTAGCCTACATTTGAAGATTGCGACTGTGTCTGAGTCCCGAACATTTTCTGGAAGATCATTCCAGAGTTTGGGGGCTTTATAAGAAAAGGCTCTTCCCCCAGCTGAGGCCTTCTGAATTCTGGGAACAATTAAAAATCCAGTAGTCTGTGATCTGAGTGAACGTGGAGGCTCATAATAGGAAATTGTATCTTGAAGGAATTTAACAGGCAGCCAATGAAGAGATGATAGAACTGGGCTAATATGTTCAAATTTTCTAGTTTTAGTGAGGACCCTGGCTGCAGCATTTTGAACTAGTTGAAGTTTTCTTAAATTGCTGCTGGTGCATCCTGACAGTAGTGCATTACAGTAGTCAAGCCTTGAAGTAATAAAGGCATGTACTAATGTTTCTGCATCCTGAAGGGATAAGACATTTCTAATCTTAGCAATATTGCGAAGATGTAAAAAAGCTGTCCTAGTGATACTGCCTATGTGTTGATCAAATGATAAATCCGGGTCAATTATGACACCAAGATTTTTTGCTGCTGAACCAGGTTTAACTGGAAAGTCAGCGAGATTTAAAATTAAATCTGATAATTTATTTCTTGTCACTTTTGGACCCAAAAGCAGGACCTCTGTTTTGTTGCTGTTTAGAAGGAGGAAGTTACGCAACATCCAGCCTTTCACGTCTTTTACACAGTCCTCTATATGTGTTTGTCATCGGGCTTGGCTGAAATATACAATTGCGTGTCGTCTGCGTAACAGTGAATGTTAATGTCATGGTTTCTTATAACTGTGCCTAGCGGTAACATGTATAATGTAAACAACAATGGTCCTAAAATAGAGCCTTGTGGAATTCCAAATCTTACTTTAGAATAATTTGAATTTAGATTGTTTACTTTTACGAATTGGTAATGTTCCGTTAAGTAAGATTTGAACCATAATAGGGCTGTCCCTGTGATTCCAACTATGTTTTCTAACCTTTCTAGGAGAATATTGTGGTCTATTGTATCGAAGGCTGCGCTTAGGTCAAGAAGCACCAACAGGGATACGTGGCCTTGATCAGAGGCAAGAAGAAGATCATTTGTTATCTTGACTAGAGCTGTCTCTGTACTATGATGTTGCCTGAATCCAGATTGGAATTTTTCATATATATGATTCTTATGTAGATATGAACTAAGTTGTTGGGCCATGGCTTTTTCTAAGATCTTGGACAGAAATGGCAAATTTGAAATAGGCCTGTAATTAGACAGTGTACTAGCATCAAGATTTGGTTTCTTGATCATAGGTTTAATAACCGCTAGTTTAAAAGCTTTGGGTACATGGCCCAGGCTATGGGATGAGTTTACTATAGTTAAAAAAGGATCGATAATAGCTGGTAGTACTTCTTTGAGCAATTTTGTGGGAATTGCATCAAGTGTGCAAGTTGTACACTTGCGGAAATGATAATCTTCTCTAGTTCTAATTGTGGGAGTGGGTAAAAGGTTTCAAGTCTTTCTTTTACAGTTACATTATATTTTATATCATTTACATCGGGTGGCAGCCAGGATGGATTTAATCCTGTGGCTTAAGTTTGTTGTCTAATATTCTCAAATTTATTATTAAAAAAGTCCATAAAATCTTTACTGGTGAGAGTTGCTGAAATTAGTTGTTCGGAACCTGCTTGATTTTTTGTAATTCTAGAAAACACACTAAACAGTGCTCTCGGATTATTTTTATTATTGGAGATCAGCGAGGCCAGATATGCTGAGCGAGCTTTAGTGAGGGTATTTCTATACTCTATAAGGCTGTCATTCCAGGCAGAATGGAACACTTCAAGCTTGGTTGATCACCATTTCCGCTCTAGTTTTCGTAATGTTTGTTTTAAAGTAGGGGTCTTATCATTATACCATGGTGCGAGCTTTTTCTGTCTAATACTTTTATGTTTAAGTGGTGCTACCTTTTCTAAAGTAGATCGACAGGTATTTTTTTGGTAATCAGTTAGTACATCTAGGTCCATTGGGTCTGATGGAGTTGGAACTGGGGTTGATAGTTCTGGGAGGTTTTCTATAAATTGTAGGGTGGTAGATGGTTTTATTATACGCCTTGTAGAATAACGAGGGTTCTTACATATATTATGGCTAAGACGTAGCTCATATGAAATTAAGTAATGGTCGGAGATTGCTGAGGATTGCGGTAAGATATTAATTTTGTCAATGTTAAGACCTAGTGTCAGAACTAAGTCTAAAGTGTGACTGCAGTAGTGTGTAGGCCCTGTTACATTTTGTGTAATACCAATAGAGTCTAAGATTGAGGTAAATGCCTTTTTTAGTGGGTCACTTTCCTTCTCAAAATGGATATTGAAATCTCATACAATTATAACTTTATGATTGCACACCGCTAGGTTTGTAGCAAAATCGCTGAATTCTTTCAGAAATTCTAAGTAAGGCCCTGGTGGTCTGTAAATGTAGCATAATAAAAATGCATCCTTTTTTGTGACCGGATTTGTAATAATAGTGGAGATAACCTCAAAAGAAGAGAAGGTGTCACATTGTTTAAGACTAATTTCTAGGGTATTTTGGTAAATTACACATACTCCACCTCCTCTGCCTGATATTCTTGGGCTATGTGCATAATTATAGCCTAGGGGGTGGCTTCTCTTAGTGCTGAATATTCATTTGGTCTAACCCACGTTTCCGTGAGACAGAAAACATTGAATTTATGATCACTTATAATATCATTTACGATGAGTGCTTTTGAGTTTAGTGATCTTATGTTGAGTAACCCAAATTTTAGTTCTGAGGTGTTGCTGCTAGGTGTTGTGTATAATTTAATATTGATTAGGTTGCTGAAACAGGCTGATTTTGTTTTTCTACTTTTACACATAAATACATCAGAAATATTTACCACAAAAAAAAATAGCCAGCTGTGATAATGAAAGCAAACCATTATTGTACATACTAAATGTCACAGAACTCATATGAAATAAAGAATCAAATTGCTTGGTGGTTCCTGAATGAACCAGTTTATGTTTTTTATAAGAAGTGGGTCCCCCATACGGATGGCTGTTTATAAACTGTATTATTACTGTATTGGTACTGTAAAATTAAGCTATGCAGGGACAACGTATGCTCATTTATCTTTGTACCAAGCTCTGTACCATTACCTTTAGATGGACTGTATCAGAATCAGTGGCGGATGCTGGTCTTTCAAGGAGGGGAAGCTCAATTTTGGCCTACATCATAAAATGTGTTGGTTTATTTATACGTAAATTCTACCCTTCGTTCCTTTTCAAGAAAATGATCTGTGACCCCGTCGTACCAACAAGGCGTCTTTTCCAGGTACTTGACTAGTGTCCTCTCAATGGCCAGCAGAGCTAGGCTGCTTAAACGGCCTTGGCCCATGTGAAGTGTGTCCGCCTGTGAGTGCTTTGTGACGGTGGAGGGGCTCAGCAGCACCCGCTGGACAGAAACTGCGATAGAAGTCAGAAAGAGTGATAGAAGTCAGTCTCCAAACACAAGCAGCTACAAAAAAAACACCAGAAATAGAAGCTCAATTTGTCACTAGTCGTTTTTAACAAAGAAAATGCCGCTAAGAGGATTAAGAAAATCTCCGGTTCAAATCAGAACAGAATGAAAATGTAATGCTCCCACGGATCTCTACACCAAAGGATCGCTGATTCGCTCATTTCGCTGTCAATCAAAAAGGGATTCAGCCTCAGACAGATCATCCAATCATCATGCAGAAGCTGATCGTCCGGGCCAGCCGAGGCCAGCCCACTGCCCCATAGACCCCCAGAGATGCTGAGCGTCCGATGGGCGGTACAAAGCCCAGCATTTATCCAATGACTCGTCTCGTTTCGCTGCACTGCGCTGCTTCGCTATTGAACTCTGTGAATGCTCAGCGTCTACACTGTTTAAAGCACTGTGAAGCTGCGGGAATGATTGAGAGGAAAGTCTTTACCAGTGATAAGAAGCTGATTCTGAACAAAAGTATTTATTCAATGACATGTACACACAAAAGAATATATTTGATCACTTATTTTTTGACATTTTAGGGGAAGCTGAGCTTCTCTTGCAGTCTTAGAGCAATCACCACTGATCAGAATGTAAATCTTCCTTGATGTGAATGATATTCAGTTAAACCCTTCAATGTATAATAGTGTGTGTGTGTGGTACAATTTTGTCTAGTTTTTTTTGTTTCTCATTTACGCTTTACATGTACTATAGTATATTATTTATTTGTGGCTGTATTATTTGTCTGTAAATATAATACTCTGCATAAATCAGATGTAGTCTATGATCAGATTACTTTTATTTAACGATTTGAGCCTCCCCTTGTGGTTCTTCCCTGTAACAACATACATTTATCTCCAAGGGACACTAACTTGGTTTACACTTTTCTTTCTGTATTTTTTCCACAGTGTTCCCTGTAAAACGTGCAGGGTTTAGTGGCAAATACCTGTTTACTAATAAAGTTCTATTTCTTAATGTCTCTTGATATGGATTCCTTTGACCTTCAGGCTCTTTGTTAGAATTAGCCTCACAGCTACTCTGAGGACTGAGAGAGATGCATTTGACTTGATTTTGTAAACAACATTTCAGCTGCAAGTAGATGGTCCATTTGCTTCTAAACACTTCAATGAGAGGGTTGTTTTTTAACAAACTATAAGAATCACATCAGCTTTGACCAGATGTTGTACTTTACAATGCATTTTACTGTAAGTGTGAGAATACAGCGCCCTCCATAATTATTGGCACTCCTAGTTAAAATGTGTTTAAAGCCTTAAAATAAATTATTGTTTTATTGCAGAAAAAAATGTGAAAAAAAGCAACCTTCAACTCAAGTGAAAAGAAAAAAAATAAAGAAAACATTGTGACTAAGAAATAATTATTTTCCCATAAAATGATCTGTTCTCACGCTAGATTGTGTAATGTATAATATGAATATATATTTGATACTGATTGAACTCTCTCTTCTCCAGGTGTGAACGTTAAAACAGGTGAATTATTTCCCGCCTCATTTCCACAGAGAGGACCAGCAGAAGACCTGCGCTCGGCACGCACCTTCACAGGTGGACAGGTACGGATATGATCTCAGATACTACTACATACAGACAATAAAACTCAGCACACTAACTGCCCAGGTGGTATTTGAGTTACCAGACAGCTGGATTGAGTTGCACATTGTTGACTGGGCTCTTCATACAGATGGCAGAGGTGTACGACTCCAGTAAAGAACAGATAAAGATCGGCCCCTGCAGGTGGACCCCCAACAAAAACATTGCCTTCTGGCTCAGTCAGGAAGACAACACCATACCGCAGGTAACTCGGTTCCATCTGTTGGTGGATCTCTCTTATGCTCTCTCTCTCTCTCTCTCTCTCTCTCTCTCTCATGCTCTCTCTTATTCTCTCTCATGCTCTCTCTCTCTTTTTCTTTCTCTCATGCTGTCTCATTCTATTTCTCTCTCTCTCTCTCATGCGCTCTCTCTTTCTATCTCTCTATTACTCTCTCTCTCTAATGCACCCTCTCATTCTCTCTCTTTCTATTTCTCTCTCTCTCTCTCTCTCTCTCTCTCTCTCTATTTCTCTCTCTCTCTCTCTGCTGTCACATTTATTAGTTCCTCTCCACCTCTCCCTACGCTGAGCCCCCTCACTTCGTCCAACACATCAAGTCCACCATCAGGTTCCTGTTGGACCACCCCAATGCAGACAGCCTTTTTCCCAGGGGTCAGCCCCAGCATTTCCAGGGGACAGCACAGGGAGCGTGGGAGAGAGTGACCCCACAGTAGCCCTCCTAAAACCTGCACACTGCCCTTACCTCCCTCTTCACATCACTGTGACCCAACCAAATGCCTTTGTAGCAGCTACTGCTGGCAGCGGAAGTTCTGTTCTGCTGATCTGAGACCAGTGTTTGCAGTTTTTCTTTGGATGATCAGGTCAGGGTTTTGTAGATAGAGCTGAACCTGGGAAAATATAAAACGTGTTGAAGTTAAACTTGTGAAGAGTGTTGAGTTTTCAGAAAACGTTAAACTTGTACAAAAATGAATACAATACACACCTTTCTGGACTCATGAATCTCTTGAAACTCTTGAAGCTGAAGTTTTTTTTAATGTATGTATACGAACTATATGTATTTAATAAGTGTTTAATGTCCCCACATCTTTTCCCTTTAACCTCTTGCTGTGAACACCATAAACACGGCATATGACTGGAGACTGACTTCAGTGTGATGACTGTTCTTTTTTAGGTGTTTAAACACGATTAACAGCACTGTACACAAAAACCATTTGTTTAGCTTCTAGTAAAATGGCCATTAAGGGCAAGTTCTTCAAACAAGATTAAAAAAACCGCATGGTTTAAACACATACATTTACACAGAAGCATCAACAGTGAAATTTTGAAATATAGACTGGTGCAATAGGAGTTGTGTTATGAGTGTCTCATGCGTTATGAGTGTCTCTGGGGGATATAACGGAGGTGAAACCACACTGTTTTTCAGAGGCAAAGGAGCAACAGCAAGCAAGTAAGAAAAGTAAGTTTTTTAGGTAATTTTCAAAATATTCTTTCTTCTTCACAGACCACTGGGATGACAAAAATCGTATGCATTTTTAAAGATGTTATATTTATGGAATTTTAAACCTCATTTGTATTTCTATTGTGGGCATTAACACGGTGAGAGTAAATACAGGATGTGGTTTTTACGTTGATGCGATTTTACAGGTATTCTACTATGCTTTATTCCTTAACTGAAAAAATGCATGCAAAAAATGCAGAAATGTTTGATTGTTTGCTTTGCGTGTTGTTGTTTTAGTTATGTTTGGGCTTTGTTTGTTTGTTTTTTTGCATGTCCATCAGACCAGGATTTACAGTGTTGAGAATTGAGAACTTTGTTTTTAATATTCCTGCGGTGAAGATAAGTGCTCTCTTACTGCCGACTTATTTGCTTTGTGTTTAAGTGATGTTCCTTTAAGACTCACGATAAATAAGCCCTACCAAGCGGTTAGATAATGTCACAAAAAATCACTAAGTAACAATTGGAAACAAGAATTAGCAGAATGAGCTTTTCGAATGGTGTATAATCCTAAAACAATGTTTATTCTGGTTTGTCAGTGTTTACCTTCTCCTGGTAACTTGCCATATTCAGAGTCCTGTTATGTCCACAGTAAAGTTAGTAAAGCTGTAAAGTGCTCGGGGATAATTTCAATATTTTCCTGTGCATTAAAATGAACATTGATTATAATTTATAATGATTTAAAAAGACAATGGTTACATCGAGGTTACAACAGATCTGAGCTGTTGTTATAAAACACTGCAAATGAATCAATCAAGACTGGGCATGTAAAGGAATGTAAAAAAGAGAAAAACAGCAGAAAATACAGTAGCAAGGCATAATGTCTTACAGGGGGTAGAAAGACTCGCACTGTTCCACTCTGCAGGAGTTCAGTTGTTATCTGGGGAAATAAAACCCCATCAAACATTGTTGAAATTGTATCTGTGATCATTAAACCTGCATCAGATCTCACTAATACAAATAAATCTTTTAGAGCTTTTCCAGGGCCAGAGAAAACAACTGGTAGTGTGCCATGTAATAACATTCATCCACAGTTACATAAGAGCAAAGAAACACAAGAGCTATACCACTCTGATACCTTGTAGTTAAACTGCACATATCTTTAATGTCCAACTGGTAACGTTTGCTGCATTATTTAAACACAGTCGCCGTCCTTCAGACTGTGAAAATCTGTGAGGAGTGTGGCGTGTTCTCCCTGTGTCTGCGTGGGTTTCCTCCGGGTGACTGTCTGTGAGGAGTGTGGCGTGTTCTCCCTGTGTCTGCGTGGGTTTCCTCCGGGTGACTGTCTGTGAGGAGTGTGGCGTGTTCTCTCTGTGTCTGTGTGGGTTTCCTTCGGGTGACTGTCTGTGAGGAGTGTGGTGTGTTCTCCCTGTGTCTGCGTGGGTTTCCTCCAGGTGACTGTCTGTGAGGAGTGTGGCGTGTTCTCCCTGTGTCTGCGTGGGTTTCCTCCGGGTGACTGTCTGTGAGGAGTGTGGCGTGTTCTCCCTGTGTCTGCGTGGGTTTCCTCCGGGTGACTGTCTGTGAGGAGTGTGGCGTGTTCTCCCTGTGTCTGCGTGGGTTTCCTCCGGGTGACTGTCTGTGAGGAGTGTGGCGTGTTCTCTCTGTGTCTGTGTGGGTTTCCTTCGGGTGACTGTCTGTGAGGAGTGTGGTGTGTTCTCCCTGTGTCTGCGTGGGTTTCCTCCAGGTGACTGTCTGTGAGGAGTGTGGCGTGTTCTCCCTGTGTCTGCGTGGGTTTCCTCCGGGTGACTGTCTGTGAGGAGTGTGGCGTGTTCTCCCTGTATCTGCGTGGGTTTCCTCCGGGTGACTGTCTGTGAGGAGTGTGGCGTGTTTTCCCTGTGTCTGCGTGGGTTTCCTCCGGATGACTGTCTGTGAGGGGTGTGGTGTATTCTCCCCGTGTTCGCATGGGATTCCTCCAGGTGCTCTGGTTTCCTCCCACAATCCAAAAACACACATTGGTAGGTGGATTGGTGACTCAAAAGTGAGTGTATGTGTGAGTGTGTGTGTTGCCCTGTGGGGGATAATGGATGGACGGATGGATGTTTTTCATTGGATAGTGGAGGGGAGCTCTACTGCTCCTCCCACAAATCCATGTTCCTTACAAATGTGGCACCATTTAAAAGGGAAATTAACAGGCTTTCAAACGGTATAAGATTCACTGCCAAGAAGCATTTTTACAACAAAGAAATAATCTACTAAACTCACATTTCCTTACTTTCTGTGCTATATTTATATTCCATATAGCCTACAGTACACTGAGCAAGAAAAAAACAAGTAAGCACTACTTCATTCATTCATCATCTATAACCTACCTGGAATCATTGGGCGCAAGGCAGGAACACACCCTGGAGGGGGCAACAGTCTTTCACAGGGCAACACAGACACACACACACACACATTCACCTACTCACTTTTGAGTCACCAATCCACCTGCAACATGTGTTTTTGGACTGTGGGAGGAAACCGGAGCACCCAGAGGAAACCCACACAGACACAGAGAGAACACACCACACTCCTCACAGACAGTCACCCGGAGCGGGAATCGAACCCACAACCTCCAGGCCCCTGGAGATGTGAGACTGCAACACCTACCTGCTGCACCACTGTGCCGCCGCTTCAGTTCAACTGAAGTCTTATAATTCAGTTTGGGGGCTTTGGGGTAATTATATTTCAAAACTTGCTACAGGTGAGTTGCTGATTTATGATTCGAAAACTCAATAAATCAGAAAGCAAGATGTTTAATTTACAAAAAGTACAATATTACCCTCTCAGGACAGGTTCTAGATCAAGATTATAGTGCAGGAGGTAAACAGAGTAAAACAATGGTTAGAAATGTAAAGGGCCACCTGTGGGGAGCTGACTGGGGATTTCATTTCAATTGGTAAAATACTACATTTCATTCTTTTAAAAGGTTGTTCGTAGACCATGCCACACCCCGTTCTGACCGGAGGAATGCTAAAGTGTCATCAAGTGAAAATGAGAGAAACAGAAACAGAGAGGAGGCAAGAACTAACTCAGAAAAACACAAATGAAATACAACTGGACGAGAAGGAGCAGCGACCAATCACGAGAAGCAGAGCTAAAAGCCTCAGCTGGGAGACACCTAACAGTGAGTAGAAATCAATACAAATATTTATGAAATGAAAGATTAACACTCTTTGGTTTGAATAATGAATCGTAATTTTAAATAAGCCTGTTGAGTACAATGTAGGTGAATATAGCCATTGTCGTGACTACTGCGCCTGAACCTCTGTGTTTTTTTTTTTTTTACAGTGACAGACAGAGCAGTGGACTCTTGTGATTTGAAGAAGGATCCAGAGATTTTGAAGGAGAACAAGACAACTGTGAAACCATAAGCTGCTCAACTGAGATGCACTTTTAAATATCTATGTTGGTGGGTGGGGGGCATGTAACAAAAACATTATACCTCCAGATGTTTTATTTATTTCTATACACAGTGTAGATGATAGCTTTTTTGCTTTAAATGAGCAATCTGTAAAACTGACACTAATCATTTCAAATCTGAACTATAACAAAAAACAGTGGAGAGCTGTCTGCCTCCTCCACCTTCCACCCAGATGTGAGGCTTGAGCAGCTGCCAGTTTGAGGAAAACTTTACGATCGAGCAAGACGTGAGTTTCAGACGTTAGGTCGGTAACAGCTAAGAAGAATGTGCCATAATCGACATTTTTACACAGAAAAGTGTTCATCATTTCACTGAAACATCTACCTACGCAAAAGAAAGGCAGGAAAAGTGAATGAGTGGCTTCCATTTCCCTGTCCAAGTCTTTACTGTCCAAATCCACATTAATATTTCAACTACACAAGGCTTGTGTTGATTTTCCCATAAATGTCCTTTAGGAGGCAGATATTTGCTTCTAATTCACAATTTTCGTAGTCAAACATGTCGTTCCACCTTACATGTGTCCGTTTATGAGTAGCTTCTTGAATTCTCTGTTCCACCTCAAGAGCCGAAGCTATAGCTTTTGAAACTTTTTGAAGCAACTGTTATCCCAGGAAACAAGGAACGTCCCTGGACGTTCAAAATAGGTCTAAAAGTAGTCTGTACCTCAAGGACATATTTTAAACGTCAATGGACGTCTAAAATCCATCTTTGGACGTCTTTTCAACTTTCATTTTCAACCTTAAGAGAACGTTGATTAGACGGCAGTCATTACGTTATTTCAACGTTGAATCAACGGCTAAATGTTTACTGGGATTGCACTTTATCCGTTTAAAACACACACATTAAATGTATGTGATGTCACTAAACATTTACCTCCTTAAGTGAAAGGTCAAAATGGACAGAGCTGCTGCTGTTTTCCCTGCTTTTACATGAATGTACTGTCTAAACCACCTTAAAAGTTTAGACTAGACAAGGCTGGTGTTATTTTCCCTTCAACCACACGTCATTTTAGGAGGCATGTCCTTGCTTTAACCAAGCATGTAGTTCCGCCTTGAATTAGTCCGTTTAAGAGAATTGGAATGTTTCTTTAATCCATTAACACACACCCTGGACATTTTATGACCAAGTTCAGAAAATATATTACAGATTGCTCCTTTAACAATGAATCTTACTGTGACCTATTTGTGACAGTATTCTGATCAGTATTTTAACTTCATATTTGTTTAAAAAGAAATACACCCCGTCTGTTTACATTATGTGTTTATTAAGTTATTTTAGTTGATTGAAGGACACCTGAATGTAAAGCCTCACAGGGTTGTGAAGTATTTTATAAACAGTCTGTTCAGAAGAGTGACTGTTCAGTAGCCAGTCACAAATGTTTCAGATGATAAAATCCCCAGGAACGGTGGTAATTTGTGGAAAATGGGGTGTTAAATGATGCATTTACAAATAAATTCATGAAAATTTGTTTTTTATTTGAACTTTCTTTGACAGCGTCGTGCCCAACACAGCCCCCTATTAAGAGCACTGTTAGTTAATTAAAAACTATTTGTAATAAAGAGTTCTGTCAAGACTTCAGGTAAATGAAGGGATCAGGATTCATGATTTATTTAAAGAATTAAAGCTTTACAAACAAGTGTTGGAAAAGTTGCCCTGTGTCCAGGCACGACTGAACATCCCAGAAAATACACAGTTTTATACTCGTTCTTCCGCAAGGAAAAGTCAGCTCCTGGCTTCTGCTTCTCCTTCCCAAAAACACCTTACCCTTTGATCATCATTTCCAAATGACAAGGTTATTTTAGGTTGTTAAATATTCATTATGTTACGTCATTATTAACCAGGTGCCTTGATAAAAAGACCTTTTTAATTAGAAGTTTTTGTAAGACTCTTTGTTCACAAACATTGTACCAACAGTTGGAAACAAATTCCTTGTGTGTGTGAACGTATTTGGCCAATAAATCAGATTCTGATTCTGAATTCTGTTTAACTTCAGTGGGCTTCTTCAGTGTCATTGATTCGCCTTCTCCAGCCTCACAGAACTCACAGGCCAATTCAGAGAGAACCGGCTTCACAATTTCACCATGTTTAATTACAGTGTTTTGCGATAAATATCATTATTTGTAAGTGGTTTTACACAGTGTGAACTGTGGGTCCTTACCAGTCTATGGAGGAATATTTATTTAATTAGTCTTTTTAAATATATTTATTATTTAAATCAATGTTTTTGTCAACAGTATTTGGTTAACAACAAAATGTAATATCACAAATAAAATTTCACAAAGGGTTTCTTTTTTAATCCTTAAATGTATATCATCGCTGTCCAATTAAAAACGTCATGATGAATGGACCAATAGAAATGCTCCAAAATTACTTGGAATAAAAAAACGTTTTACATTGACGTCCATTAAAATGACACATTTTTTTTCCTTCTCGTGTAAAGTTGTTATTTTGTTGTTTTTAATGGGACAGCGATGATATGTGACATTGGTTGATGCTCTCTGTGCATACTTCCTATTTACTCCTGAATAACAAACTATTTACACACTCACTGTTATTTTTTTCTTGAGGTTTTGTCCCACTTTATTTTTTTAGATATTTATAAAGTCTAAATATAGGGTCACGAGGTGTTTAGTTTCTCGTTATTATTTTCTACATTATTGCCTTTTGTTTCAGAGCTTTGATGTATGCACAGCTAATCAAAATTCAGTTCCACCCAGCTCAGTCTTTAGTGTCATTTACTTTCCACCTTAAATCCAGATGTAACTAGGCTACAACTAAAGCTTGACAGACTAGATAACCACTGCCTAGTTTTAAAATGATACAGAAGTGTTCATTTTATCAATCACCTTCATATACTGTTTCTAGAATCATCCTCACAGAGGTTACTGCTTTAAAGGTCCAGAGTTTCATTTCTTGTTCGAGTTTCGTGTGAATATGAATGCATTTAATGATGCAGATGTAGTATTTAAGGTGGAATAACTATAACAGTAAGAAACCAAGTTGTAGCACTTGAATTTAACTGCAGTGTTTAAGGTGGAAGGGAAAAATCCAATAAGTAACTAATTGTGGTATTTTTTACTTTTTTATTTTTAACACTTAAGTACATTTAAAATTAAATACTTTTGTACTTTTACTAAAGTAAAGGTCACTCTGAGGTCGGGTGCAATATTTATAAACCCCAACATTTCTCACACTATGTGTGTGTAACTCTGTGTGTCTGGGACTGCTGAGCCCATACTGTTCTAAAAGAGCAACAAGGAAGTGTGTAAAAAATCAGAAATAGCTGCTGAACCACATAGCATTAAGGCCCTTCCTAAGGCCCATACCAAAGACAAATACACAGAGTGTATATGTGTGTGTTTACATTCAGTGGGCAGCCCATCACAGCCATTTCAACACTGTGACTGTCACCATTTGCCTTTGTTTATAAATTTTTAATAACAAAATAAAACAACAACAAATATAAGAACAGCAGGCGATGTATAGTGTGATCCATGACCTTATTTCTCAAATAAAGCTGGTATTAATTGTAACACACTACAGATATTTCTCATGAAAAAATTATATATATGACTTATATTTATATTATATCTTATATTTATTTATATTATATATATATTAATTGTCTGAGGAAAAAAACCTGAGATAAACTTATGAAGTACGCCAATCTGAAACAGATCACTGCTTTTCACTTCAATGTTTCCTAGTACTTGTTTGGTGGTGTAAAACGTATTCTTTGAACCGTAAACTAGTTTGATGCCAAGTAAGTAGCAAAACCAGCTGAGCCAGTGCTGCTGGAGCTCTTCTGTTGTTGCACTGTGTTACAGTTTTCTATCAAACACATTAAAATACATCAATTCTGTTTGGTGCATTTTCCCAACAAAAATATACTGTTCTTTGCGTCTGTCTTACTCTGTGATTCTTTTATTTTATTTTATTTTATTTTATTTTTAAAAAGTGACTTATTACTTGTTTAAAGAAATGCCACTCAGAAAACTCAGGAGTGATTGATTGTAACCTTCACACTGCTGTAAGATCGTATGACAGAGGACACACCCTTTTAATTAGAAGGTGTTTTTGGTCCTGTACCTTTCTCACCTGAGCACTTCCAGATGCCTTTTAAGATAAAATTGAGCACCAGGAAATAACCTGCTGAAGAACATCACACAAAAGTAAGTGTTTAATTTTGTATCTATGTGTATTGTATTCATAAATGTGACATTGTGTCCATAAATGTGTTAATAAAGTCTAGTACCTGTATTGTTTGTGTCAACAGTAACATGTTCGTTCCAGCAGTGTTTCCTTCTTCTTTTACTCCTCATTTACATTAAAAAATATTTTAAAAAATGATCATATTTTACTGTGAAGTAAGCAGCAGAATTAAGCAGTGAACAGTTGTGTGTTTTATACAACATAGTTTTAGGGCCACAGCATTGGAAAAAGAGAAAAAAAAAGAGATTCTGAGAATAAAGTTGGAAAACTTCAGAGAATATTTAGAGAAACACTGTTATAATTATTATTTATTATAATATTTAGACAAACTCCCAATCTGTACGCCATAGAATGAGAAAGAAGCAGTCGATGAAGTGAACAGAATTATTTATTAAACGCTTCCATCCACATGACGATTAACCCCTTCAGTTCAGCCACTGAGTGCCATACAGCTTTAGTTTATTGTGAGTTCCACTCCCTCTGGGTCCATCATTTTCATGATCATTAATTGTATCCTGTGAAACTACATGCCCTCTTCTGAATAAACGGGTTCTTGCACAAATTAAGCGTTCAAATTCTAATAACAATCTGGTGTTAATGTGTTTGAGGACTGAGTATTTATTCCTGAAATCTGTACCATATCATGACTTCAGCAATACTCTCCATTCCTCAGTTACACTGTGGTTGTGACTGCCGTATTATACGTGCAGCAAGACATTCTGACTTCATTTTCAGAATTACACCTAATTTTTTTCTCTGAATTTTTCTGACTTTAAACTCAGAATTATTCAAACTTTATTCTTAGAATCTTTTTTTTATATAAAATTCTGTAGTAGTTTTATGACAAAATCTCAGGACACAAATGAAAGTGAGACTAAACCTACCCTTCACAACCTGCAAGAAACTCCAAGTTGTTTTTACAGAAGGAATCTACACAAACTCCTGCCACAAATGACCTAAAGCTAAACAATTGCTTGATTTGCTTTGGTCAAGGTCACATTAATTCATGAGATTTTAAAACATTTGTTTTACAGAATACTGCAAAATGTACCAGTAATATTCTAAAGGAAATTCACAGGATCTTCGAATCTGATTCACTGCCAATCAACATGGCCACGTCAGAAGGAATCTCACCAAAAACAGGTTAAACATGTTGATTACTTTTTGCTTAGATCTCAGTGAATCTGTAAATTAGCTTAAAAATCATGAGGGTGGGTTTGGTTCTAATAATCCTAAACAAATCCACAAAATTGTACATTTTATTGTAATACTATTGTTTTCTACTTTATTGCCTGTTGTTTCAGAGCTGAGGATTGTGCTGCTGGGGAAAGTTAGAGCTGGGAAGAGTAAAGTGGCCAAACTCCTGTTGGGCAGCAAGGAACCTAAGGGGAAGATAGGATCATGTGTTTTACGTGAAGGAGAAGCTAGAGGAAGAAAGATCTGCCTGGTGGACACTCCAGGATGGGACAGACTTGCTATAAATAATACCTCTGATGAAGTTAAAAATGAAATTGTCCAAAGTGTGACTCTCTGCCCTCCAGGACCCCATGCTCTGATTGTGGTGCTGCGTGTTGAAAGTGATGCTGATGGACCTCCTGTAAATGAACTTAAAACAGTAAGTCAGCTCATGGAGCTTCTGTCTGAGAGGGTCTGGAAACACACGATGGTGCTGTTCTTATGTGATGAAGAAGAGGAGGAACCACTGATTGAAGAGTACATCAAAAGCACAAACAGACTGCTGGAAAAATGTGGCAACAGACACTGTGTCCTCCGTTCTGAAGACCAGGTCCCTGAGTTCCTCCAGGAAACAGAGAAAATGGTGGAAGGAAACTGTGGTGATTTCTTCCTGCCACCGATGTACTATGAATATATGCAGAGCAAAATGCCAAAGAACCTCACAAGAATTAGTCCGCATCAAAAACAAGTTGAGGAAACTTTCTTTTGGCGCAGACGTGGAAGTCTTCCCAAAGACCGTCCTGCTAGTGAGTGTTGTCCTCAAATCAAATCAAATTAAATCAAATGTATGAAATACATGAAAATATTTTTCCTAAATTGTTATATAAACGGCTAATTTCAAGTATCCTGCGTGCCCCAGGTGTTTGCAAGCCCTGGGTAGAGAGCAATATTTGAAGGCCACACTCCATACACAAAATGTTTTCCTTGGTTTGCTAAATCTCACTCAGTTCTATCATTTGTTTCTTTTTTATCTTGTTACAGTGAATGAAGATGACCAGCCTGTGGACATCGCTGCAATCTTGAGCAAGTTTCGAGATGAGATGGTGGCACTTCCAGGTCATTACATAAAACAAGCAGCACTGATTATACTGGCTATCATTGGTGCTCTTGTTGGATCAGTAGTTGGATCTGCATATGGAGTAACAGGGTCAGGTGTGGGAATTGTCATTGGAACTGCAGTAGCAATCCCCCTGGCTTTGTGGCTGATTGATGTTGTAAAAGAGGCAAGAGACAGTTCAAACACTCTGCAAGAAACAAAACACCACACATAAAAACATCATTCGTTTTACCACAAAATAATTAACCAGCTGTGACTATGAAAGCAAACGATTACTGTACATAATAAATATCACAGAACTCACATGAGATGAAGAATCAAATTGCTTGGTGGTCCCTGAATGAATCTTTACACTTATATAGCGCCTTTCTAGACACCCAAGGACGCTTTACAATCCACACTGCTCAGAACACTCAATCCACACACACTGGTGAGAAGCGGCAGCCAAACACACACAACGTACTCTCGACCAGGAACGAACTGTCCCCCTGGAGGACTGCATCGGGCACTATTTTACTCAGGACAGAGCACCAATCCATATCTGGGCACACACACATTTATTCACACAAAGAGACATTCATTCACATACACACACATTCACTCACACACCAGGACAATTTATTACAGAAGCCAATTCACCTACCCTCCATGTTTTTGGACCCCGGAGGAAACCCACGCAGACACAGGGAGAACATGGAAACTCCACCCAGATGGGACTTGAACCCAAGATCCCAGCGCTGAGAAGCAAACGTGCTCACCACTAAACCACCATCCTGCCCAAAGGATGGCCATTTATAAACATTATAAACTGTATTATTACTGTATTGGTACTGTAAAATGAAGCTATGCAGGGACAACGTATGCTCATCTCTCTTTGTACCAAGCTCTGTACCATTACCTTTAGATGGACTATATCAGAATGTTAATCTTCCTTGATCTGAAACATATTCAGTTAAATCCTTCAGTGTATAATAGTGTGTGTGGGGGGGGTACAATTTTGGCTTGTTTGTTTTTGTTGTTGTTTCTCATTTACAATTTACATGTACTGTAGTATATTATTTATTTGTGGCTGTATTATTTGTCTGTAAATATAATACTCTGCATAAATCAGATGTAGTCTATGATCAGATTACTTTTAGTTAACGATTTGAGCCTCCCCTTGTGGTTCTTCCCTGTAACAACATACATTTATCTCCAAGGGACACTAACTTGGTTCACACTTCTTTTTCTTCCTGTATTTTTTCCACAGTGTTCCATGTAAAACGCGAGTTTAGCGGCGAATACCCCTACGGAGCCCCTAAAGGGACTGGGGAAAAATAAAAAAATTGATTTTGTGTTCCCTCGCAAATAGTTTTGCGTTCCCTCGCAAACGTAATTGCGTTCCCTCGCAAATAGTTTTGCATTCCCTCGCAAACATAATTGCGTTCCCTCGCAAATAGTTTTGCGTTCCCTCGCAAATACTTTGTGGGCTCCGTAGTACTGTACTTGCTGTTGATTATGTGCTTGCTGTGCGTGTCAGGTGAACTATGGAGCAGCTCGTTGAATTTTACATTGATCTTGGACTGAAATATAAAGACATAGCATCTCTTCTGAGTAGAAAACATGGATATGTTACTGGGGAGCGCCAACTGAAACGTTTGTTGCTGTGTTGTTAACTGCTATGAAATGAGGATGAGAAAATTTAAAGTGCAAGCGCATGGACAAAGGTTACGGAACAGTACAGAGATACAGACAATGAACACAGTTTCCAAACAGTGGGAGAGAAAGGGGAGTGAACACCTAAATAAATGTGTAGCTATCGGTAGTGTACTGGAGTAATGTGTGTAAAAGTTTTTGGCAGAAAATTATATCCTTTTTACTGCAGCTTTAAAAAACAGAATTCCCAGATAAAACGAAATGCATGGTGTAGCGACCGGCTCTAGCTCCACAGCCGTGTCTGGAGTCATCGCGCTGAGCCACGTCTCTGCAGCGTGCCCTGAGATCTCCGTGTGTTAAGCCACTACCTTACACCCTCCATCTTGTTATTGAATGACCGGACTTTTAAGAGAGTCTTTGCTTGGTAAAGGTTTTTCGTTAAGATTCTTAGCTTGACCCCTATCCCAGTCAATAACAATAAATAAACCCAGCCGTCCACACTTTTACTTTCTTTCACGAAGCCGCCTACGTCTCATACACCTGTTACTATGGAGATACGTGGAGCTACGTCGTTCTGACTTGCACTTGTTGTTCACAACTTCCTCTGATGTTAGGCAGTTCCTTGCAGATGTATGAACGATTAGCACTGGCAACGAAACTGTGTGTTAGTAGAGATAAATAAATACATATATAATCTCTGTTTCAAGTGGCTGAATTTCCCTGGAAACTGCAGTGTCCTGATGTGTTAAATGAGTCACGAAGACAATTGTGTATCATAAAACATTTGCAAATGAGCGCAATGCATTTTGCGAGGGAACGCAAAACAATTTGCGAGGGAACACAAAACGGTTTGCGAGGGAACGCAAAATCAATAGTGTTTTTTTATTTTTCCCCCAGTCCCTTTAGGGGCTCCGTAAATACCCGATCACTAACAAACTTATATTTCTTAATGTCTCTTGATATGGATTCCTTTGACTTTCAGGCTCTTTGTTAGAATTAGCCTCACAGCTACTCTGAGGACTGAGAGAGATGCATTTGACTTGATTTTGTAAACAACATTTCAGCTGCAAGTAGATGGTCCATTTGCTTCTAAACACTTGAATGAGAGGGTTGTTTTTTAACAAACTATAAGAATCACATCAGCTTTGACCAGATGTTTTATTTTACAATACATTTTCTTGTAAGTGTGAGAATACAGCGCCCTCCATAATTATTGGCACTCCTAGTTAAAATGTGTTTAAAGCCTTAAAATAAATTATTTTTTTATTGCAGAAACATAATCTCACTCGGAAACAAATTTGAAAAAAGCAACCTTCAACGCAAGTGAAAAAAAGAAAGAAATCATTGTGACTAAGAAATAATTATTTTGCCATAAAATGGTCTGTTCCAGAATTATTGGCACCCTTTACAATTTCTTGGAAATAAATGTATTTTAACCATTGATGTCATTTCTACTGTAGTGTATAAAGTGGATCAAAGTGTCTAGGAACCTTTAATTAGTAATTCATTACTTCCTGTTTCCCTGGGGTATAAATATGGCGTTACACAGAGGTCTATTTCTCTTACTCACTCTTAAACATGGGAAAGACCAGAGAACACACTGTTCGAGTAAAGCAGATGTGTGTCGACCTTCATAAATCACGCAGTGGCTACAAGAAAATAGCTCCTCACCTGCACATGCCCTCATCTACAGTCAGAGAAATCATCAAAGAGTTCAAAACACCTGGAACTGTGACAAACTGTGACAAAGCCTGGAAGAGGACGCAAGTGTATCTTGCACCACACACAGTGAGAAGGATGATGAAAGAATTAAAAAGTTCTCCAAAGCTCACAGTAAGAGGATTGAATCAAATGGTAGTATCTTGGGGTTACGAAGTCTCTCCCAAACATCCATCAGGTGCTATTCACATATTCTCTCATTTTGCTAAAATAAAAAATCTGTTTACATTGACGTCCATTACACAGATACGTGTTTTTTTGTGACATTGGTTGATGGTATCTGTGCATACTTCCTATTTACTCCTGAATGTCAAACTATTTACCCACTCACTGTTATTTGTATATAACATAAGTATTTTCCCACTTTATTTTTTATATATTTATAAAGTATAAATATATGGTCTTGTGTTGTCTCAAGTGTCCTATATATATATGTGTGTGTGTGTGTGTTGCTGAATTACTACAAATATACATTGCACAGCTTGTGTTTGGGCCATGGTAAGCCATATTGGATGGTAATAGGTTCTGACACGCTGTAGTTGACTTACTATATTTGTAGCTATTTTTCCTTTTTGTTAAACTGAGGCAGGAGTCGGCAACCTTTAACACTCAAAGAGCCATTTGGACCCGTTTCACACAGTAAAGAAAACACGGGGAGCCACAAAACCCTTTTGAAATTTTAAATGAAATAACACTGCATATAAAAGGGTTTTTTTGCCAACCCATGAACTGGGGTAATAAATCCCCAAAGTGTAAAAATGGAGTATACAGCTCCTCTGAGTAAACTCCTCTGGATTACAGTGCATGAGCAAAAGGTGCGCCATTACCTTAAATGAGGGGTCAAATGAAAGCTCAGTGTCCTCTTTAGTGGCAAGCTGAGCCATTACTGCTGAATCTCTTCCGTGGTTGCACTTTGTTGCAGTTTTTTCTATGAAATACCGTTATTTTCAGTATATATTTCATTTGCTGTATTTTCCCTATAAAATATACTGCTCTTTGCCTCTTTGGCTACAGTGTGATTGCTTTTTTTAAGTGTCTAAATCAGAAGTCGGCAACCCGCGGCTCCAAAGCCGCATGCGGCTCTTTGATCCCTCTGATGCGGCTCAGCTTTTGAAAATAATTAATGACTATTTAATTAAAATGTATTTTATTTTAGTTCGTTCATTTTCAAAATGTAATTCTATGAAGATTATGGCGATCTTGTAACATCTAAAATATTTTAGTATTTAATATTTAAAATATTTTTGTAGCTCTTAATACACGTCACAACTTCCAACGTGCCACACCCGCCAGTGTGCTGTTTCTTGAAAAAGATATTCATATTTTTCATTGTTCAGTGAAATAGACATTTTATTATTCAGGTTGACAGCTGACGGCGCCAGTAAACTGGAGTCAAGCCAGCCTCCACTTGGAATAGCTTGGTCAAACTAGCCCCCACTTACTTTTGGTGGAACTGCGTATTCTGAACATTACGGTAAGAGCGTGTAGAGGAACGAATTTCAAAATAAAAAACAAAAGTCACTGACAGGAAATCTATGTAATAAATAAATAATTTTCTAAACAAATAATAAATGGATAAACATTCATTCATAAATATTTGCTATTTTGTGGAAATAATGAGGATTTTGGGACATGACCTTCAAGTCACTGTAAATTTCTGTAAATTTAATTCCAAATTTATATAATTATTAAAAGGAAACCTTTAATTTGCACAGAACAATTTCACTTCATAATCATAGTACAGCACCTGATTATGTCACTCACTGAATATGAAGTCATTCTGATGTGTCATTTCAAAATAAAGGCCCTTTGAATGGTCCCATTTCTGTAAATTTATTTCCAAATTTATATAATTATTAAAAGGAAACCTTTAGTTTGCACAGAACAATTTCACTTCATAATCATAGTACACCACCTGATTATGTCACTCACTGAATATCAAGTCATTCTGATGTGTCATTTCAAAATAAAGGCCCTTTTGTGTTGTCCTATGTCTGTAAATTTATTTCCAAATTTAGATCATTATTAAAAGTGAACCATTCGTTTGCACAGAACAATTTCACTTCATAATCGTAGTACAACATCTGATTATGTCACTCATGTAATATGAAGTCATTCTGATGTGTCATTTCAAAATAAAGGCCCTTTGAATGGTCCCATTTCTGTAAATTTATTTCCAAATTTATATAATTATTAAAAAGAAACCTTTAGTTTGCACAGAACAATTTACTTCATAATCATAGTACAACACCTGATTATGTCACTCACTGAATATGAAGTCATTCTGATGTGTCATTTCAAAATAAAGGCCAGTTGAATGGTCCCATTTCTGTAAATGTAATTCCAAATTTATATAATTATTAAAAGGAAACCTTTAGTTTGCACAGAACAATTTCACTTCCTAATCAAAGTACAACACCCGATTGTCACTCACTGAATATGAAGTCATTCTGATGTGTCATTTCAAAATAAAGGCCCTTTTGTGTTGTCCTATGTCTGTAAATTTAATTCCAAATTTAGATCATTATTAAAAAGTGAACCATTAGTTTGCACAGAACAATTTCACTTCATAATCATAGTATAACACCTGATTATGTCACACACTGAATATGAAGTCATTCTGATGTGTCATTTCAAAATAAAGGCCCTTGTGACTTTTTTCTTTTATTTTGAAATTCGTTCCTCTACACGCTCTTACCATAATGTTCAGAATATGCAGTTCCACCAAAACTAAGTGGGTGCTAGTTCGACCAAGCTTTTCCAAGTGGAGGCTGGCTTGACTCCAGTGCCAGAAAAGGATGACGGCACGCAGAGAGAGGACAGCATTTGTATTTGCTGCCAGTGGAATTTTCAGTTCGTCGTTTTTTTTCCATTACTACAACGACTCAAATAGACATTGAGTATTTTACTTAACCTTCAATCCAACGTCCTTTTTTCGGAGTTAAAAATGTTTTGTTGCATGTAGAAATGTTATTTCATTTTCTCTGCAGTCGTTCATTGATTTCATAAATGTAACACAGTATAGTTTGTTTATACATAGCACAAAGGCAAAAAAAACTGTTATGAGCAGTGTTATTTGATTTAAAATTTCAAAAGGGTTTTGTGGCTCCCTGTGTTTTCTATACTGCTTGAAACGGGTCCAAATGGCTCTTTGAGTGGTAAAGTACCGACCCCTGTTCTAAAAGGAAATTCACAGGATCTTTGAATCTGATTCACTCACAATCAACATGGCCACGTCAGAAGGAATCTCACCAAAAACAGAAGGTTAGATATGTTGATTACTTTTTGCTTAGATCTGAGTAAATATGTAAATAAACTTAACACTGTTTTATGTAAAAGTTTTATTTTGGGATTTAACACAGTAACACAGCTTGTATTGCTTGTTCATAGTTTCCAGTAGGGGTGGGTGATATTGCCCTAAAATAATATCACGATATTTCAGGGTATTTTGGCAATAGCGATATTCTTGGTGATAAAAACAAAACACTGAAAAATACTTTTATTAATTTCAAAACTTTTGCAATAAAATAAATGTTATATTGCTATTCATCATATTAAATAAAATGTATTTTTACACAATACCTGACACGCCCTCGTCCTGTCATGTCTGTTTTCCCGACCATGTGCTCATTCTCAGCACATGGCCCTTTGTTGTTGCCCTAGTCCCGCCTTTGTTCTGCCTCCTTGTCCGTCCTCCTCATTATCTGTCCAGGTGTATCTTGTCTGTGTCTTGTATTTAAGTTCCCTTGTGTCTCTCCTGTTTGTCGAACATTTCACCTTTGTTGTGTTTCGTGTCGAGTTGTTTCATAAGTAGTATCGCTCCCGTCAGTTTGTCTGTTTCTCGTTTTGTCTCGTCCGTGCCTCGCTTCGTTTCCTGTCATTGTTTTGTTTCCCTGTCGTCATTTAGTCTCGAGTCTGTCTGTTTCTGCTTTCCCTCATTTTGGTTTCTGAGCTAAGGATTGTGCTGCTGGGGAAAGTTGGAGCTGGGAAGAGTAAAGTGGCCAGACTCCTGTTTGGCAGCAAGGAACCTAAGGGGAAGATAGGATCATGTGTTTTTACGTGAAGGAGAATCTAGAGGAAGGAGGATCTGCCTGGTGGACACTCCAGAATGGGACAGATTTGCTATAAATAAAACACTTGATAAAATTAAAAATAAAATGGTCCGAAGCGTGACTTTCTGCACTCCAGGACCCCATGCTCTGATAGTGGTGCTGCGTGTTAAAAGTGATGCTGATGGACCTTCTGTAAAATAACTTAAATCAGTAAGTCACCAAAATGGTGGAAGGAAACTGTGGTGATTTCTTCTTGCCACCAATGTACTATGAATATATGCAGAGCAAAATGCCAAAGAACATCACAGAAATTAAAAAAATGTATGAGGACATAGAAGAACAGCTGAAAATGGCACATCAAACAAGAATTAGTCCGCATCAAAAACAAGTTGAGGAATCTTTTTGTAGGCCATGACATAGAAGTCTTCAGGGAGAAGTTCCTACTCGTGAGTGTTATCCTCAAATCAAATTAAATCAAATATATTTGTGTAGTGTTTTTTACAACTGATGCTGTCACAAAATAAAATCATTATTTTATTTGTGAGTTATAATTTTATGGGGAAAAAATTACATGAAAATATTTTTCCTAAATTGTTATATAAACGGCTAATTTCAAGTATCAGAAAACAAAAGAACAGCTGAAAATGGGGTATCAGACAAGAATTAACCAGTATGAAAGACAAGCTGAGGAAACTTCTTAGGCAAGTTTTGAGAAAGACCGTCCTAGTCGTATTATCTTGTCTGTAGCTATATTTCTAAAAATGTTATATTGACTCAATTGTCTCAGTTATCTGGCATACTCCAGAAGTTCACAACCCCTAGGTTTTAAGCCACATTTGAAGGTTATAATCAATGTATAGATGAGTGTCTCCCTTATTTTACACCTCACTCAAGTATATTCTTTTGTTTTATTTTGTCTTGTTACAGTGAATGAAGATGAGCAATGAAGAGCAAGTATCGAGATGAGATGATGACAGTTCCAGGTAATTACATAAAACCAGCAGCACTGATTGCACTGACTTTCATTGGTGCTCTTGTTGGATCAGTAGTTGGATCTGTAAATGGAGTAACAGGGTCAGGTGTGGGAATTGTCATTGGATTTGCAGTAGCAATCCCCCTGGCTTTGTGGCTGATTATATACATACTGCATGGAACAAAACACCACACCTGTCAAGAAAGGCTGAGTCGGACTGACGGAGGCGGATGCACATGCTACAACACAGACTTTTATTTACAAGAAAATAACAAAACAAACACAAACGGACTCAAGAGCAAACACGAAGCAAGGAAAGAACATGACTAGGAATACTAACAAAACAAGATTTGTAACAGGAACGAAACAAAACGAGGAACTGGAATGAGAAACATGAAACAACATGACTAGAGCTAGGAAACAAAACCAGTGGAAAGGACTAGACTGGACAGGTGACTGGACTGGGGCTGGGTGCTGGGACCGGACAGGAGACGAGACAGGTGACGGAATGGAGAACTGGGAATGGACATAAAACGAGGCAGGACCGAGGGTTGAAACGGGGACTGGACCGGACTTGGCAGGGGAACAGGGACCAGGACGTTTACGGAGACAGACACAAACACAGTGACCAGGACAGGAACAAAAACGAGAGCAGACACAGGCACAGGGACGTGGACAGAAACCGGAACCAGGACAGGGACAGACACGGGAACCAAGACAACTGGGGGGTGCCCAGGACTGGCAAAAGTCTGTGGGGAAGTCCGAGGGACCAGCCTGGGCACAGTTCTGGGAATCGGCCTGGAAGTCCGCTGGGCCGATTTAGGGACACAAACTGAAGTGGCCGTAGCCACAGTCACAGGGGCAGAAGTGGCTGAGGAAGCTGCCCTCGCTGAGACAGGAGCGGCTGAGGAAGCCGCCTCCGCTGGGACAGGAGCGGCTGAGGAAGTCTCCTTCTCTGGAGCGGCTGGAGGCGCCGCATTCACAGGGACAGGAGTGGCTGGAGGCGCCGCTTTCACAGGGACAGGAGCAGCTGAAGGTGCCGCTTTCACAGGGACAGGAGCGGCTGGAGGTGCCGCCATGGCGGGAACAGAAGCGGTAAGGAAAGCCGCTTTCTCTGGAGCAGGTTCGGCGGTGAGGCTTCTCCTTTGAAGGGCATACAAAGCTGCATTGATGCTTTCCATCATCTCCTGGATGTCAGGAGGAACTGTGGCAAAGACCTTGGAAGCAGGGGGACCTGCGACGACGTCCACGGAGGCAGGTGCTTATGCTGCTCGCAGGACACGTGCTGGAGTTGTTGAGGGTTTAAGGGGACTGATGGGCGCACTCATGAGAGACTTCTTTAGGGCGCCTCTGTTAGCCTCACCTCCCATGTCCTGAGGTTTGAGGCTAACAGCCCCTACCCTCAAGCCCCCCCCAAAAATTTCCCCGGAGCTGAGGGGGGAAAACCCCAGCGAGAGGGAGACTCCAGCACGGTTCTTTTGCCGGCTCCTTCGATTCACGCTGGAGCAGTCACTCGATTCCTGAGTCGACTCCTCCTTAAGGCACTGAGCAGCTCTGGCGTGTATGTGCTGAAGCCGGATACTCCATTCCGCAGCCGCCTCTAAAACATACCCCACAGGATCTCTAGGGCCCGTACGGAATGGCGTCCGGCGAATCGCACACCTAGAGAACGGACTGTCTGTGTTTGCTGCGTCCTTTGTAGGATCGGTCATTCTGTCAAGAAACGCTGAGTTGGACTGACGGAAGCGGACGCACACGCTACAACACAGACTTTTATTTACAAGAAAATAACAAAACAAACACAAACAGACTCGAGGGCAAACACGAAGCGAGGAAAGAACATGACTAGGAATACTAACAAAACAAGATGAGTTGTAACAAGAACAAAACAAAACGAGGAACTGGAACGAGAAACATGAAACAACATGACTAGAGCTAGGAAACAAAACAAGAACAAATGACCGATACAAACAAGTGACACCAGGTAACTTAAATACATAAACAGATGAGACACACCTGAACCAGATAACGAGGATTACGGACAAGGAGGCGGAACAAAGGCGGAGACAAGGACAATACCAAACAGTGCCATGTGCTGAGAGAGCACATGGCGGGGAAAACAGACCAGACAGGACGAGGGCGTGACAACACCAAAAACATCAGACATATTTACCACAAAAATAAATAAATAAATAATTAGCCAGCTGTGTACATAATAAATATCACAGAAAATATGAAATTAAGAATCAAATTGCTTGGTGGTTCCTGAATGAACCAGTTTATGTTTCTTATAAGAAGTGGGTCCCCCATAAGGATGGCCATTTATAAACTGTATTATTACTGTATTGGTACTGTAAAATGAAGCTATGCAGGGACAACGTATGCTCATCTCTCTTTGTACCAAGCTCTGTACCATTACCTTTAGATGGACTATATCAGAATGTAAATCTTCCTTGATCTGAATGATATTCAGTTAAATCCTTCAGTGTATAATAGTGTGTGTGTGTGTGTGTGGTACAATTTTGGCTTGTTTTTTGTTTCTCATTTACAATTTACATGTACTATAGTATATTATTTATTTGTGGCTGTATTATTTGTCTGTAAATATAATACTCTGTGTAAATCAGATGTAGTCTATGATCAGATTACTTTTAGTTAAAGATTTGAGCCTCCCCTTGTGGTTCTTCCCTGTAACAACATACATTTATCTCCAAGGGACACTAACTTGATTTACACTTTTATTTCTGTATTTTTTCCACATTATTCCCTGTAAAACGTGCAGGGTTTAGCGGCAAATACCTGTTTACTAATAAAGTTCTATTTCTTAATGTCTCTTGATATGGATTCCTTTGAGTTTCAGGCTCTTTATTAGAATTAGCCTCACAGCTACTGAGAGAGATGCATTTGACTTGATTTTGTAGGGTGACCAGACGTCCTCTTTTACCCGGACATGTCCTCTTTTTTAGACTTAAAAAATGTCCGGCCGGAATTTCACAAATGTCCGGGATTTAGTTTTTCTAGAGCTTACATAGAACCTCGAGAAGTGTTTCGTTCACAAACTAGTCCCGCCCTCCCCTACTCCGATTGGTTCGCTTGAGTGAGAAGGGGG
Source organism: Hoplias malabaricus (assembly GCF_029633855.1). Classification (NCBI taxonomy): domain Eukaryota; kingdom Metazoa; phylum Chordata; class Actinopteri; order Characiformes; family Erythrinidae; genus Hoplias; species Hoplias malabaricus. Next base: position 75,656,668 of record NC_089802.1, on the reverse strand, counting down.
CGTGGTGAAGTAGCCTAAAATCTGATTGGACGGTCTGACTGTAGAGCTACCGTTATTGGTCGATAACCTTCTCTGTAAACATTTAATTGGTCAGTCTGCACGTCAGTAGTTCTTGTTTACGTCAGGCAAAGTTCATGTACCTACCCTCATCTCGAGCAGCTATGCCGAAACGTAAATGTAAGTTCACGCCCTAACACAATATCTCAAATAGCATTCATAAAAGCCAAGAGATGTTGAGTGTTGAGTGTTGTATGGCTGCAATGTGGCATGATGGTGGAGAACCCCATGATTGCTGATGGAAGCACATAACATGACATTGCCACCACGTTGGCCAGGGACTGCAACAATGGCTCATTGGCCAATCACGTTCCTGCCTCTCCTCCTCCTTTTGGCGAGATTGAACCCAGCTTCATCCATGTAAATATATTCATGTGGACGGTCTGAGGAATCCAGTTGAAACATTCTCTGCTGTATTTCACGCAGTATGATTACACTTGTCTTTGAGGGACCATGTCAACATTGAGGGTCTCTGGAATGAGTTACATAGACGTCCTCCCCTGCGATGTGGCAGTTACAAAATATTGCAGTTACTGCATAGCACTAAGCCTACAAATGTTTTAGAAAAATCGTAATGAAAAACCATTTTACAGATCTGTACTGAGTCGTACTGTAAACAAAGCAATTACCTGTTCTCCTCTCTGAATGTTCGGACTATGGTGGACACTGTGAATCTACTCAGATTGGGCTGAATTTGAAGTCCTGCTTCCCTCATAGTCGATCCATGGACAAGAAAGTGGTCAATGATGGTTGTCCGTTTTTCATCTGAAATCATCATTCTTCGTCTTGTCCCTCCTCTTCTTCCACCTCTTCCCCTTACTCTGCCTCTTTGTTTCTATCCACAGTGAAACTTCTACGACCGGGACCCTTGTACTGGCTTATATTGGTTTCTTCACATCATTGGTCACATGTGTGATCAGTTTAGAGAGGCTGTGTTTACGTTGTGACACTGGTGCTTTATTTGAGTTTCACTTTTGCTACCTGTGCTTACCATTATGCAGCCCAAGTGCATCACAGTGCAAAATGTGTTTTAGTGGGTGAAAATATGTTTGCAAATTGTGTCTTTATAGGTGAAATGTGCTTATGGTTCTGCCAAATGGGTGACAATTTCAATAAATGGGTTTAGGACACCGAGAATTTGGTTCAGACAACAGAGTTTGTGTTTTAGCAATTGAGAAAAACTGTAATATAATGGTTGTATTTCAATGCACTTTACCCAATGAAACTCAGTTTATCTCTACGGCAAAAACAAAACCCCGTACAGTGCTGAGTCATGATTAATTTCATGAGGACAGATGAATGAAACATGAAACACTTCAAATTTGCATTTTGCCAGTGTTTTTTTCCATGAGCTAAATTTTTACAGCCGTTCTTGTGATGTTTCAAGAGGAAGTAAGTTTGAAATATAGACGGGTGCAATAGGAGTTGTGTTATGAGATTCTCGTGTGTGACTCTGGGGTTATAACGGAAGTGAAACCACACTGTTTTGCAGAAGCAAAGGAGCAACAGCAAGCAAATAAGAAAAGTAGGATTTTTAGATTATTTTCAAAATATTTTTTCTTCTTCACAGGACACTGGGATGAAAAAATCATATGCATTTTTAAAGATGTTATATTTATGGAATTTTAAACCTAATTTATATTTCTATTGTGGGAATTAACACGGTGAGAGTAAATACAGGATGTGGCGCAATCAAGCGATTTTACTGTCTACAGCATCTTAGGTCTTCGATGTTTGCTTCTTTACATTTGGAGTTAGAAATGTGGTAATGCACGTTTAATCTGACCAGTTCACCTCATTAAAGCTGCACCATAAACTGTTCTTAATGTTGTTAATGTCATGTTATTTCAGAGTATTACATCAGCTTCTAGGTTTGCTGACAAAAGCACAGACAAATTTCAGGTTTCAATATGGTGTCTGGTGCAGTTTTGAGGTTTGTATGGAAGCAAATCTGTCTCCTTACCACCTTTGAATTTGTAGCACTGAATTTTTTTTTGCACTGAAATTATGCACCTCAATTTTGCTGCTTTTGAATTTAAGTCTTCAGATTTACACCTCTGAATATTTTGCTTCAAAATTATGCATCTGAATATAATTGCTCTTGAATAGACCTTGTGAATTTTCAAGAACACATTTTCACTGTTATTATTCAAGGTTAATAAATTCAGATAAAAAAATTCAAGCTCAAAAATATTCTAACAATATATTTTGAAGTTGCTGTAATTCAGTAGATGAAATTGAGATACCAAAATACGACTTACAAAAAATTGTCAGATACACATCCGGGTCGCCAAGGATGAGCGATCGATTCATTTGGATTTTCTCTTGCACCTTAAATGGTGCAGTAGTTGCATTCTGCAGTAGTCGCCGCTAGATGGCGAAATACGAACACAACTTCCATACCGTGGAAAAACTACACGTTTAGCTTCCTTCCGCGGATATTATCTCTTTATTTTCAAAGTGTCTCAAAAATCTGAAAGTCTCACTAAAGACACAGTATAACAGACTATTGATATCCTGAAGATGAAGAAATTTTACTGTGGAGATTTTGTTGTAATGGCCCTGTGAACAGAGCATGTGATATGACAGAATGTGGAAACATGAACTGTGGAGTATATGTCCTATGGCATTTTTATTTTTTAATTGTCAGATTATCAAGAATCTAAAGTTGATATTACAGAAGGTGTAGTACAGATATAATATCACAATGTGCAGAGTTTAATTCATAAAGTTTGTTTAAACACTGAATGTTGGTGTGTATATTAACAATGTCTGGTTATTTCTAATATTAATATAAATATTTATATAGAAGTTTGTGTTTGTAGATTATTTATTTGTTGTAACAGTGCTTCTGGGCTTCTTGGTTTTATTTTGTTGAGAAGCCTGTTAATTTCCCTTTTCAATGGTGCCACATATATAAAGAACATGCATTTGTGGGAGGAGCAGTAGTCTGTTATATTGTGTCTTTAATGAGACGTTCAGATTTTTGAGACACTTTGAAAATAAAGAGATAATATATCTATATATAATAATAGATATAATTCCGCGGAAGGAAGCTAAACGTGTAGTTTTTCAACGTTATGGAAGTTGTGTTCGTGTTTCGCCATCTAGCGGCGACAGAATGTAACTAGTGCACCATTGAAAGAGAAGAAAATCCGAATGAATCGATTGCTCATCCTTGGTGTCCCGGATGTGACTCTGAATTTTTTGTAACTCGTATTTTGGTGTCTGAATGTCGTCTACCGAATTTGAGCAACTTGAAAATATATTGTTAGAATTTTTTTGAGCTTGAATTTTTTTAATTTATTAACGTTGAATAATAACAGTGAAAACGTGTTCTTGAAAATTCACGAGTTCTTTTCAAGAGCAATTATATTCAGGTGCATAATTTCAGTGCAAAAAAAATTCAGTGCTACAAATTCAAAGGTGGTAATATTTCAAAGTCTGATGAGACCGATTTGCTTCCATAGTTTGGAAGATATTTCACTTTACTGAGTGTCTTGAGTTTAAAATAATCTTGTGTATAATCACTTTATGATTAGTTTAGTTTGGTTAAAAATTCATTTTTGCTTAATTACTGATTACAGGCAGAAGAATCCTTCATGTCAATGCATTTCCTGTTGAAAAGGTAAAACACTCATTCAGCACAGTATACACAGCCTTATACATAGTCATATTTAATAATAACGAGGAGCAGATATTTCTGGTGGAGACAAGTCCTACTGGCAAAGAAGAAATGAGCACTGGCATACACAGGTTTTTGTCACTTTTGCTGCAGAAATCCAGTAATCAAACACAGGACTAGTGCACAGTGCCATGTATACTATGGTGTTACTTTTGTGCCACAATTCTGCACGTGCGCGGATATTTTGAGCGAGCAAAAAGGTTTTTGCGAGCACACGCAGATATTTCACTACATTAGAGTAATAGCCGACAGAATTATGACTAGCTAACTGCAAGCTAACTTAACTGCAGTATTAAGCTATTAAGTTATTTAGATTTTAGCATTACACAATCAACCATATATGTTGATAACTACCTATCTAGATAGCATTTACAGTATGTTCTATCACAGAGCAAGGAGACGGCGGACCACTGTTGACCCACTGAGGCCAAAGTTGGAGGTCCACTAGTGTTTTACACAGTGTTTTCTGGGTGGACCACTGCTGATTAAACAGAATTTTAGACAAAATGCCACATTTTAGCACTTTTCCATTCCATCCATTCACAATTTACATTTTTTCCTTCATTAGGTTATTTTGTTATTGTTTATAGATAAGATTAGTCATTCATTCATTCATTATCTGTAACCCTTATCCAATTCAGGGTCACGGTGGGTCCAGAGCCTACCTGGAATCATTGGGTGCAAGGCAGGAATACACCCTGGAGGGGGCGCCAGTCCTTCACAGGGCAACACACACACACTAACAGTCAATCACACACTCAATCACACATTCAATTACAGGTCCCTGGAGCTGAGTGACTGCGACACTACCTGCTGCTCCACTGTGCCGCCTAGATAAGATCAGCAAATAATTTTAATCCAGGACAGTGTCAACATTTTCAGTGTTTAATCATTTTATCTCAGGCTTATACTCATTATTATATTTCTCATAGTTGTTGGTAATATTTGTATTAATTTGTTTTCCAGAATAAAAGTCTCTGTGAATGTAAAATCTGTTTGAAGAGATTATAAATGAGTTATATCCTGTACAGGACAGTAATCTGAGTGGTCCCATGGTGGACCAGCAGTGGTCTACAGTCAGTGGTGTGCCAGCCTTTTTATGCCAGTGTACAGATATATGCTCACTGTCTGGGATTACTAATAAAGAAATTTCTACAGTAGTTGCAGTACCATTTACAGTCGTTGCTAGCACTATTTTATACTATGTGCATTATTTTCAGCACATCAGCTACTTGCTTACTCAGTAAAACTAGATAAATACAATTAAGGCAAAAAAAAAAAAACAGACAAAAACTCTACCATGTGGCCAATTCAATGAATACAATATAAAATTGCTGGCTGTGGTGCACTGGTCTGTTGCCGTTCGGAGGACATTTTCAGATTTTGCCCCTAGCCATAACCTGTAACCGGTGTCCCACTATTTACTTGTCTGCAGCCTGTATGTCCCACCCACTTGGCGGTTAAGCCATCCAATCAGAAATGACCTTTGTTATTTCTCATTTTTGATTGGCTGAAACTGAGGGCACGTTGTAATAACAAACGTGAAATTGACAAACGATAAAGTGTGAAGCGAGCGGGTCTGAGACATCGCACACGCAAGAGAGGAGAGCAAGATGTGTAGGTTGTAGTGTGCATTCAAGAAACCTCCTTGCTTGCTCAAAATATCCGCGCGCGTACAAAAACCTTCTTGCTCACTCAAAATATCCGCGCACGTGCAGAATTGTGGCACAAAGGTAATGCCATAGTGCCTTCCCATTGGCTAATGAATTCAGTGTCCTAGGTATTTTGAACTCCACATTGTAGTTCAGCAGTGGAGAGACACTGGGGATTTTACATAAACATGAATACTCTCTGTAATTTACAATTGAATTTAATTTAAAACGCTGAAATAAGTCCGACGATATCAATGTAGATACTGAGGTAATTTCCATCCATCCATCCATCCATCCATCCAATATCCACCGCTTGTCCAGGTCGCGGTGGAAGCAGTCGGAGCAAAGAAACCCAGACCTCCCTCTCCCCAGTCACGGTCTCCAGTTCCTCCGGGGGTATACCGAGGCATTCCCAGGCCAGTTGAGACATGTACCGTATTTTCCACACTATAAGGCGCACCGGATTATAAGGCGCACCTTCATTGAATGACCTATTTTAAAACTTTGTCCATATATAAGGCGCACCGGATTATAAGGTGCATACAATAGACGCTACAGTAGAGGCTGGGGGTTATGTTATGCATCAATTAGATGGAGCTGCGCTAAAGGGAATGTCAACAAAACAGTCAGATAGGTCAGTTCAACTTTATTAATAGATTACAACCCAGCGTAGTCCTCCAAATGTAGCCATCTCGCTTTATTCCCTCGGAAACTCTGTTTAGTCTTCTTTACTTGGCGTAGGTCATCTTGTTGCTTCCTCCACTTTCGCACCATTGATTCGTTAATGTTAAATTCTCTTGCTGCTGCTCTACTCCCATGTTCTTCTGTGTGACTGATCGCCTTGAGTTTAAAATCTGCGTCATATGCGTGTCTCTTAATAGGAGCCATTTTGGGGTCTTTACATAAAAAACAAATGGAAATGAAATATATATACCGGTATATATCCAGCATGCACCGCGCGCGGAAGAAAATGAAGTAGGCGGCTGCTTACCGTAGTTGCGAGACCTGTTGTGGCTCAATATTGGTCCATATATAAGGTGCACCGGATTATAAGGCGCACTGTCGGCTTTTGAGATAATTTGAGTTTTTTAGGTGCACCTTATAGTGCGGAAAATACGGTAGTCTCTCCAGTGTGTTCTTGGTCTGCCCCGGGGCCTCCTCCCCATTGGACATGCCCGGAACACCTCATCAGGAAGGCGTCCAGGAGGCATCCGGACCAGATGTCCGAACCACCTCAACTGGCTCCTCTCGACGCGGAGGAGCAGCGGCTTGAGTCTCTCCCGGATGTCCGAGCTCCTAACCCCAGACACCCTGCGGAGAAAACTCATTTCAACCGCTTGTACCTGCGATCTCGTTCTTTCAGTCACTACCCAAAGCTCGTGACCATAGGTGAGGTTTGGGACGTAGATTGAACGGTAAATCGAGAGCTTTGCTTTTCTACTCAGCTCTCTCTTCACCACAACAGACCGGTACAGATCCCTGACGCTGCACTGATCCACCTGTCAATCTCCCGCTCCATCTTTCCCTCACTCGTGAACAAGACCCTGAGGTATTTAAACTCCTCCACTTGAGGCAGGATCTCACTTCCAACCTGGAGAGAGCACTCCACCCTTTTGAGCACTGGCCACCCAGTGCTCACTCGGACTTGGAGGTGCTGATCCTCATCCCTACCACTTCACACTCGGCTGCAAACTGGTCCAGCAAGAGCTGGAGTTCCCGGCTCAATGAAGCCAACAAGACCACATCATCCACAAAAAGCAGGCATGGAATCCTGAGACCACCAAACCGGACACCTTCCGCCACTTGGCTATGCCGAGAAATTCTGTCCATAAAAATAATGAACAGAACTGGTGACAACGGGCAGCCCTGACGGAGTCCAACTCCGACTGGAAACCAGTCTGACTTACTGCCAGCCATACGAACCAGACTCCTGCTCTGCCTATACAGGGACTGGATAGAGAGGTAAAGAGCTGGTCCTGTGTTTTGTTCCTCCTGGATCCGAGGGTTAACTATCAGTCGGACTCTCTTCTCCAGTACCCCCGAATAGACCTTGCCGGGGAGGCTGAGGGGTGTGATCCCCCTATAGTTGGAACACACCCTCCGATCCCCCTTTTTAAAAAGGGGAACCACCACCCCAGTCTGCCAGTCCAGAGGTACTGCCCCTGATGTCCATGTGATGTTGCAAAGACGCGTCAGCCAAGACAGCCCCACAACATCCAGAGCCTTGAGGAAACCGGGGCGAACTTCATCCACCCCCGGGGCCATACCGCCAAGTAGTTTTCCTACCACCTCGGCCCCAGTGATAGACGAGCCCTCCCCAGGGTCCCCAAACTCTACTTTCTCTGCGGAAGACGTGCTGGTGGGATTGAGAAGATCCTAGAAGTATTCCTTCCTCCACCTGATGACGTCTCCAGTCGAGATCAACAACTCCCCACCCCCACCATATACAGTGTTGGTGGAAAGCTGCTTTCCCCTCCTGAGTCGCCTGATGGTTTTCCAGAAACTTCTCGGAGCCGACCGAAAGTCGTTTTCCATGTTCTCACCGAACTCCTCCCACACCCGTGTTTTTGCCTCAGCAACAGCCGAAGCTGCGAGCTGCTTGGCTCCTCTGTACCTGTCAGCTGCCTCCGGAGTCCCCCAAGCCAACCAGGCTTGATAGGACTCTTTCTTCAGCTTGACAGCCTCCCTCACCCGGGCTGTCCACCACCGAGTGCGGGGATTGCCACCCTGACAGGCACCGACAACCTTGCAGCCACAGCTCTATTCAGCTGCCTCGACAATGGAGGTCTGGAACATGGCCCATTCTGACTCAATGTCACTCTCCCTTGTGGCCTCCCCCTTGGTGCAGTCGAAGCTCTGCTGGATGTGGGAGTTGAAGATCTTTCTGACAGGTTCCTCTGCCAAAAGTTCCCAGCAAACCCTCAACACACGTTTAGGCCTGCCAGGTCTGTCCGGCATCCTCCCCCGCCACCTGATCCAACTCACCACATGGTGGTGATCAGCTGACAGCTCAGCACCTCTCTTCACCTGAGTGTCCAGAACATATGGCCGCAGGTCCGATGATACGACTATAAAGTCAATCATCGAAATGCGGCCTAGGGTATCCTGATGCAAGGTGTATTTGTGGACACCCTTATGCTCGAACATGGTGTTCGTGATGGACAAACTATGACGGGCACAGAAATCCAATAACTGAACACCACTCGGGTTCAGATCAGCGGGGCCGTTCCTCCCAATTTCGCCCCTCCAGGTCTCACGGTCATTACCCACGTGAGTGTTGAAGTCCCCCAGCAGAACAATGGAGTCTCCAGAATGAGTGTTCACCAGCACCCCCTCTAGGATCCCCAAGAAGGCATGGTACTCTGAACTGCTGTTCGGTGCATAAGCACAAATAAGCCCTTTCCCCAACCCGAAGGCGCAGGGAAATTACCCTCTCGTCCACTGGGGTAAACCCAAACGTACAGGCGCTAAGCGGGGGGCTTTGAGTAAGCCCATTCCTGCCTTATGCCTCTCACCCTGGGCAACTCCAGAGTGGAAGAGCATCCAGCCCCTCTCAAGGAGATCTAGCCGGTACCTCTCAACCTTGCGCACTAGCTCAGGCTCTTTTCCCACCAGAGAGGTTATGTTCCATGTTCCAAAAGCCAGTTTCAGTAACCGAGGATCAGAACGCCAGGGCCCCCGACCCCGGCTGCTTCCCGATCCACAATGCACCAGACCTGGATTACTACCTCTCCCACAAGTGGTGGACCCATGGGAGAGTGGACCCATGTTACTCCTTCGGGCTGAGCCCGGCCGGCTCCCATGAGTGAATGTCTGGCCACCAGGCGCTCGCCAAGGAGCCCCTCCCACAGGCCTGGCTCCAGGGTGAGGCCCCATTAACCCTACTCCAGGCAAGGGAAGCTGTGTCCCTGTTCTTAATCTCTTCATCCTTGTCTTTATGGATCACTCTTTGTCTGGCCCATCACCTAGGATCAATTTGCCTTGGGAGACCCTACCAGGGGCTATTGCCCCCGACAACATAGCTCCTAGGCTCACGCAGCCACGCAAACCCTCCACAACGTTAAAGTGGTGATCCAAGGAGGGTGAGGTAGTTTCATCTGTGAAAACAAACCTGTTTGTCTTTTGTAGATATTGATCTGAGGTAAATGCACGGTGATGTCTGTGTTTACTCAGGATAAAACAGAATAAATTAGCATTTATTTCTGCTTATTTGTAAAATATTTTTATACGAGTACTTGAGCTCCTGTTCAGAATCCCATGTACACATTGAACCTATTCCACAACGGCTATTATGATTTAAATGCTCAAATTTTATTTTGATGATCAATTTCATATGTGCATTTTGTGTTACATGACACATTTGTGTCAGAGAAAAGAGAAACATGACAATAAGGAGTGTGAGAGATGTTCCTGTTCCTTTAATAAAGTTGTATTTAACTTCTGCAAAGTCCATTGTCATTTTCGCATTTTGTGAGGAAATGCGAATGATTCATTAAAAAAAAAAATTATCAGTAATCAGCAATAATTATAATAATAAGTATTATTAATATTAATAAACAAGAACAGGTGAAGTGACAAAAAATGTAAAATGTTCTAATAGTATGCAGTTTAAGCAAAAAGGGCTATATGTTTAAATATTAGAAAAGGGGAAATTCTATGAGAGCTATTCAGCAACGTTCATAAGCATGTGAACGTCAGTGCACTGAGTCGTGACTCAAAAACTCATTAGCCAATAGGAAGGCAGAGGTTTGTGCCAAAAATGCTCGTAAAACTCTGGGATCAGATGCATAAAACTCGGAGTGCTCGCACACAGAACTTAGCGTTCACGTGCAAAAGTCATGGAGCACAAACGTCAGAGCTGGATATTTTGTTTGCAAGTTATAAGTTTTATGTTTTAGATTATTTTTTCTGCGATTATTTTTGGCACAAATCTGATTCCATACTCAGGAAGCTCGGAATTGATCCATTGTTACCTTTACCCTGCATTAGGATCGTATCACAGAAGACACGGCCCCTTTTCATCCCAAGATGTGTTTTTCCTGACCCTTTCTCACCTGAGCACTTCCAGACGCCATTTAAGATCAAACCGAGCACTAGGAAATAAATTGCTGGAGACCAAACCACCAAAGGCAAGTGTTTAAATTTGTATCAATGTGTGTTTTATTCATGAATATTATGTGTCTGTAAATGTGTTAATAAAATCCAGTTCCTGTGTTGTTTGTGTCAACAGTAACAGATTGTGATGCAGTACATTCCAGCAGTGTTTCCTCATTTACTCCTCATTTACAGCAGGTAGGTGTCACAGTAACACAGGTCCAGGAACATGGAGGTTATGGGTTTGATTCGCACTCCGGGTGACTGTCTGTGAGGAGTGTGGTGTGTTCTCCCTGTGTCTGCGTGGGTTTCCTCCGGGTGACTGTCTGTGAAGAATGTGGTGTGTTCTCCCTGTGTCTGCGTGGGTTTCCTCCGGGTGACTGTCTGTGAGGAGTTGGTGTGTTCTCCCCGTGTCCGCGTGGGTTTCCTCCGGGTGACTGTCTGTGAGGAGTGTAGTGTGTTCTCTCTGTGTCTGCGTGGCTTTCCTCCGGGTGACTGTCTGTGAGGAGTTGGTGTGTTCTCTCTGTGTCTGCGTGGGTTTCCTCTGGGTGACTGTCTGTGAGGAGTTGGTGTGTTCTCCCCGTGTCCGTGTGGGTTTCCTCCGGGTGACTGTCTGTGAGGAGTGTAGTGTGTTCTCTCTGTGTCTGCGTGGGTTTCCTCCTGGTGACTGTCTGTGAGGAGTTGGTGTGTTCTCTCTGTGTCTGCGTGGGTTTCCTCTGGGTGACTGTCTGTGAAGAGTGTGGTGTGTTCTCTCTGTGTCTGCGTGGGTTTCCTCTGGGTGACTGTCTGTGAAGAGTGTGGTGTGTTCTCTCTGTGTCTGCGTGGGTTTCCTCCTGGTGACTGTCTGTGAGGAGTTGGTGTGTTCTCTGTGTCTGCGTGGGTTTCCTCTGGGTGACTGTCTGTGAAGAGTGTGGTGTGTTCTCTCTGTGTCTGCATGGGTTTCCTCCTGGTGACTGTCTGTGAGGAGTTGGTGTGAATGAATGTTTTACTGTAAAGTAAACAGCAGAATTAAGCAGAAGTGAACGTTTTTTATGACAAACTCTCAGGACACAAATGAAACTGAAACTAAACATATACTTGACAATTTGCAAGAAACAGAATGTAATTTTCTAAAGCTAAACAATGGCTTGTTTTGCTTTTGTCCAGGTCACATTAATTCATGAGATTTTAAAACATTTGTTTTACAGAATACTGCACAATGTACAAGTAATATTCTAAAGGAAATTCACAGGATCTTCGAATCTGATTCACTCACAATCAACATGGCCACGTCAGAAGGAATCTCACCAACAGAAGGTAAGACATGTTGATTACTTTTTGCTTAGATCTGAGTAAATCTGTAAATAAACGTAACACTGTAAGTTTTATTTTGGGATTTAACACAGTAACACAGCTTGTATTCCTTGTTCATAGTTGCCAGTAGGGGTGGGTGATATTGCCCTAAAATAATATCACGATATTTCAGGGTATTTTGGCGATACGTTTAATACTTTTATTAATTTCAAAATTATTGCAATAAATGTTATATTACTATTAATTATATTAAATAAAATATGTTTTTACACAATACCATTGTTTATTGTACATCGGTTACTTTGTAAACAAACCACCTCCACATAACTGAAGTAAAAAAAAAATTTGATTTTATTATTATTATTTTCTAATTTCTTGCCTTTTGTTTCAGAACTGAGGATTGTGCTGCTGGGGAAAGTTGGAGCTGGGAAGAGTAAAGTGGCCAGACTCCTGTTTGGCAGCAAGGAACCTAAGGGGGAGATAGGATCATGTGTTTTACGTGAAGGAGAAGCTAGAGGAAGGAGGATCTGCCTGGTGGACACTCCAGGATGGGACAGACTTGCTATAAATAAAACCCCTAATAATGTTAAAAATGAAATTGTCCGAAGCGTGACTCTCTGCCCTCCAGGACCCCATGCTCTTACAGTGGTGCTGCGTGTTGAAAGTGATGCTGATGGACCTTCTGTAAAAGAACTTAAATCAGTAAGTCACCACATGGAGCTTCTGTCTGAGAGGGTCTGGAAACACACAATGGTGCTGTTCTTATGTGATGAAGAAGTGGAGGAACCTGCAGTCAGACAGTACATTCAGAAAGCAAACAGACTGCTGGAAAAATGTGGCAACAGACAATATGTCCTCCGTTCTGAAGACCAGGTCCCTGAGTTCCTCCAGGAAATAGAGAAAACGGTGGAAGGAAATTGTGGTGATTTCTTTTTGCCACCGATGTACTATGAATATATGCAGAGCAAAATACCAAAGAACATCACAGAAATGAAACAAAAGTACGAGGACAGAGAAGAACGGCTGAAAATGGGGTATCAGACAAGAATTAACCAGTATAAAAGACAAGCTGAGGAAACTGTTCTTCGGCAACGACGTGGAAGTTTTCAGGGAGAACGTCCTAGTTGTGAGTATTATGTTGTCCGTAAATATATTTCTAAAAATGTTATATTGACTCCTTTTCACAATTAACTGGTACAGCCCCTAGGTTGAGAGCCATGTTTAAAGATATTTGAAGATCTATGTACAGGTGAGTGTTTCCCTTGGTTGACACCCCACTCAAGTAGATCGTTTGTTTCTTTTTTGTCTTGTTACAGTGAATGAAGATGACCAGCCTGTGGACATCGCAGAAATCAAGAGCAAGTATCGAGATGAGATGATGACACTTGCGCGCTATTACATGAAACCAGCAGCACTGATTATACTGACTATCATTGGTGCTCTTGTTGGATCAGTAGTTGGATCTGCATATGGAGTAACAGGGTCAGGTGTGGGAATTGTTATTGGAATTGCAGTAGCAATCCCCCTCGCTTTGTGGCTGATTAATGCTGTAAGAGTGGCAAGAGACAGTTCAAACACTCTGCAAGAAACAAAACAACACACGTAAAAACATCAGTCATTTTACCACAAAAGAATAAGCCAGCTGTGATTAGGAAAGCAAACAATTATTGTACATAATAAATGTCACAGAACTCACATGAGATGAAGAATCTGTGATCACATTACTTTTATTTAACGATTTGAGCCTCCCCTTGTGGTTCTTCCCTGTAACAACATACATTTATTTCCAAGGGACACTAACTTGGTTTACACTTTTCTTTCTGTATTTTTTTTCCACAGTGTTCCCTGTAAAACATGCAGGGTTTAGCGGTGAATACCCGTTCACTAACAAACTTATATTTCTTAATGTCTCTTGATATGGATTCCTTTGACTTTCAGGCTCTTTGTTAGAATTAGCCTCGCAGCTACTCTGAGGACTGAGAGATGCATTTGTCTTGATTTTGTAAACAACATTTCAGCTGCAAGTAGATGGTCCATTTGCTGTCTAAACACTTGAATGAGAGGGTTGTTTTTTTTAGCAAACTATAAGAATCACATCAGCTTTGACCAGATGTTGTACTTTACAATGCATTTTACTGTAAGTGTGAGAATACAGCGCCCTCCATAATTATTGGCACTCCTAGATAAAATTTGTTTAAAATAAATTATTGTTTTATTGCAGAAACATAATCTCACTCTGAAAAACATTTCCACAATTATTGGCACCCTTAACAATTTCTTGGATATAAATGTATTTGAACCATTTATGTAATTTCTATTGTAGTGTATAAAGTGGATCAACGTATCTAGGAACCTTTAATTAGTAATTCATTACTTCCTGTTTCCCTGGGGTATAAATATGGCGTTACACAGAGTGCTATTTCTCTTACTCACTCTTAAACATGGGAAAGACAAGAGAACACACTATTAAAGTAAAGCAGATGTGTGTCGACCTTCATAAATCAGGCAATGTCTACAAGCCTGGAAGGGGACGCAAATGTATCTTGCACCACGCACAGTGAGTAGGATGGTAAGAGAAGAAAAAAGTTATCCAAAGCTCACTGTAAGAGAATTGAATCAAATGGTAGCATCTTGGGGTTAAGAGGTCTCCCAAACAACCATCAAGTGCTATCCACATGCCAACAAGCTGTTTGGGAGGCATGCATGGAGAAAGCCTTTTCTGAGTTATACTCATAAGCATAAACGGGTGGAGTTTGCAAAGCGGTACTGGAATTTGAACTGGGACCGTGTGCTTTGGTCAGATGAGACCAAGATAGAGCTTATTAGCAACAAACATTCTAAGTTGGTCTGATGTAACACCAAGGATGACTACGCAGAAAAACACCTCATGCCCACTGTTAAGTATGGGGGAGGATCTGTGATGCTGTGGGCCTGTTTCTCCTCCAAAGGACCTCGGAAACTTGTAAGGACACATTGGATCATGAACTCTTTGAAATATCAGGACATTTTGAATCAGAATCTGGTGGCCTCGGCCCGAAAGCTGAAGATGGGTCGTCACCGGGTCTTTCAGCAAGATAATGACCCTAAAGATGTCACCAAATCAACTCAAAAATGGTTCACAAGGCACAAAATCAAGCTCCTCTCATGGCCATCTCAGTCCCCAGACCTCAGCCCAAAAGAAAACCTGTGGGGTGAGCTGAAGAGGAGAGCGCATGGGAGAAGACCCAGGCTTCTGGACAATTTAGAGAGGTTGTGCAAAGAGCAATGGTCGAAGATCCCTCTTTCTGTATTCTCCCATCCCAACCAAGAGTTATAGGAGAAGATTAAGTGCTGTCTTGTTGGTAAAAGGAGGTTGTACAAAGTATATACACCAGGGGCGCCAATAATTGTGGCACACATTTCATTCATGATGATTTCATCACATTATTTCTTAATGTGTGATTTTTTTTTTCCACCAAATAAAGGTGAATTAAATTTTTTATTATTATTTTGCTAGTATGGTCCACGCCCTATAGTTTGGAACGGGGGGGCGAACTCAGAGGAATTTGGGATGGAGTTCAGCGCGGTTTTGAGCATGTGTAGAACCAGGCCCCCCCGTTAGAAGATTAATTTTTAGAAGAGGGAGGAGATGGTATGATCTGAAAGGCCTTGATGGTAAGCTGTAGAGGCAGCACCGATCCTGAAAGAGTGAGCGGAAAAATGTGATGGGTTAAGATTACTACGTGAAAGGATTCGTCGTAAGTGGGACTGAAACCAGTGGCGAGTGGCTGTATAGCTTTTTTAAAGTGGATGAACGAATAGAAAATTGAGAACTAGTGAATGAGAGGAATGCTGTGAAAGAGTGTAGATCAGAAGAAGGGAACGGTATAGAGTGTATATGATGGAAGCGTCGAAAGCACTGCCATCCAGTCCAGTAAGTAGACAAGGTGTTTGGTGCCAGAGATTTCAGGATTAAATCCTGGGATCTTAGAGTCAGATTGCTGAGTGTGTGGGAAGATGGAAGATGAGGTCCGAAAATGGTGGAATGGGAGTAGAATGCAGGTCGGACTGTGGAGCCAATAGCTTGAACTTCTGAAATTGGAAACGAGACAGAGAGTCAGCAATAGGGTTAATGTGACCAGGAATGTAAACAGATTTTAATAGAAATTGATGGATGACTGAGTGCCAAGTGAGGCGGCGGACGAATGGCATGAGACTGAGCGAACTGGAGCGTCCTTTATTAATAATATGAACGACTGATTCATTATCTGAATGGAGAAGGATAACTCGGCCGGTCCATTCATGTCCCCAAAGAACTGCAGCAATGACAGCCGGAAAGAGTTCGCGGAGCGCAATGGAGTCACCACAGTCTAGCGCTAGACGGGTGAATTGATCAGGCCAGGAGGATGCAAACCAGTGTCCCTTGTAAAAACCTCCACACCCCACGGACGGGGCTGCGTCGATGAACAAATCAACGTCCTCTGGGTTAGCTAGTGCGTCATTGTAAAAGAAAGAGATGCCATTCCATCTGCGGAGGAGGAGCAACCAGAATTGTAGCTCTGAAGCGCAGGCTTGGTCCAGGGATATAAACTGAGAGAGAGAAGAGGCTGAAGAGGCTAGGTGCAGCAAATGAGAGATGAAGGAACGACCTTGTGGGACAACACTCATCGCGAAATTAAGATGCCCTAAAAGGGAGAGGAGTTGTCGTTTGGTGACACGTCGAAGAGAAAGAAATTCAGAGAGGAATTCAGTAATGCGGGCCAGCTTGTCGTGTGGGAGTGAAGCACGAAAAGAAACTGAATCCAGAAAGATGCCCAAAAACTCAAGTGAGGTGGCGGGGCCGATGGTTTTCTCGGAAGACAAGGGAATGCCCAGGCGACGGAAAGCAGCAGTGAGAGAAGTGATGCAGCGGGCTGGAGGGGAGGACGGCAAGTCAAGGACCAAGAAATCATCCAGGAGGTGTACCATATACGGGACATCATAGACGTTAAGGAGGATCCATGAAAGAGCCTCGGCAAGTGTGTCAAAAATCTTGGGTCTGCTCTTACAGCCGAAGGTCAGTCGAACTGCGAAGTAGAATTGTCCCCGCCATTTCACCCCAAACAGGTGCCAGAAGTCAGGATGGAGGGGAATGATTTTGAAAGCGGAGACCACGTCCGCTTTAGCCAGCCAAGTGCCGCGGCCAAGGAGCTTAATCAGTGATATGGCATCGTCGACCCGAGCATAGCAGAGGGAAAATTCCGAGCTGGGCACGAGACTGTTTATTGAGGGCACAGAAGAACCGCGCGGGGCTGATAAGTCGATGACGAGCCGCTTCTTACCAGAATATTTTCGAGTGGCAACGCCGATGGGGTTAATTCGGAAAGTAGAAAATGGGGGGGAAGAATAGGGGCCCATCATAAAACCCTCCGAGACTTCTTTGGCCAGAAGAGAAGTAACCACATCAGGCTCCGATTCGGCGGAGAGAAGGTTGGAGGCATGGAACGAGGAGACGGGCAGAACCACCAAACCTGGGGAGAAACCAAACAATAGACCATCAAGGAGATAACATACGAATGCAGGGTCAGGGTGGCGCGAGAGGCAGTTTGCGAGCTCAGGAACGTTGACAGGGGTGGAGAGAAAACGGATCAGTCAGCTGTTACCGAACTTAGGCGGCCACTTGGGGCAGCTTGGCCGAGCGTGGGCTTGAGCGCAGTAGGTGCATACATGAAGGAACCTGCAGGAAGATGCAAAGCAGCCAGCGGAATTGAAATTATTGCAGATCATGGAGCCATTTAGAAAGAACAAGCGTCTACCGCGGGCATCACGGGAGCTAGAACTGGTGATACGCTGACTGGGGGCCTGGTCAGGGATAAAAGAAAAGTTAGGGCCCGGAGTGGGCGCCGGGGTGACCTGGGAGCATGCAGAAGTGGGATGAGAAGGGTTGCCGCACAACCCACAGGAAAGTGCAGTTCGGCCAGCAAAAATGCGGCAGTAGAGCTCCAAGTCGAGTGCACCCCAGTAGGATGGAATATTCCACTGTTGCAAGCGGGCGGCGGCCCGTGCAGAGAAGAGCCGATGGTAGTCATAAAAACCAGAGCCTCCAAAACGGACTGCGAGATCGAGGATGATGGCGAGGTAATCGTCCAATTCCTGCCTGCGGGCAGGGAAGGAGGAGCACACCACGTCGCGATAGAGGGAAAATTCGAGTGCAAATTCGGAAGTTGTGAGGAGCTTAGAAGCTCTGTGCTCTGAAGTCTTCAATGAAAGGGTCACGTCCCCCACGTCAATGGAGCGGGGTGCTGTACAGGAAGCTGAGGGAAGCAATAGAGAGGATAGGTCAATGTCCGCACCTTGGAGAATCCGCTGACGAAGGGTGGGCTGCACCAGGGGTGGATTAAAGACACGAGCATTGGGAGGAGGAGGAGCTGGAGCAGTGGTGAAGAGAGAGAATGTGGCGTCGGGAGCTCGGGGCGCCGGAGCAAGAGGTTGACTTGCAAAACCTGCGGAGAGAGAATCGGCATGATAAAGAACGGGATACTGCAAGCCCGTGAGAGGTAGGGGTTGGGATGATAAGGGTAGGGGTTGGGATGATAAGGGTAGGGGTTGGGATGATAAGGGTAGGGGTTGGGATGATAAGGGTAGGGTTGGGATGATAAGGGAAGGGGTTGGGATGATAAGGGAAGGGGTTGGGATGATAAGGAAAAAACAGGGTAGGTGGAAGAAGTAGTAGCAGGGAGAGAGAGAGCAGGAAGATCAGAAGCACGTAAAAGGGGGGACAAACGAGAAAAAACGGAAGTTGGGGCAGGGTCGGGCCCAGTAGTGCAGACAGAAGCCAGATTTGTGGCACCAGCAGGGGGCACTGAGTCGGGGAGGGAGGCCCTCGCGGGGCGTCCTCGGCGCCGCGTCGCAGGTGCAATGACGTCATGGCTCGATGGCGTAGGTTGAGCGGGAAAGACCTCATCCTCCGGGGTAGGAGCCGAAAACAGGGAAAAAAGGGGTCCTCTTGTTGGCTGAACGAGGGAAGGGGATACCCCGGTCTCGCAGCACTCTCTGGAGGCCCGCCACGGTCCAGTCGGAGATGGACGGACAAGCGGGAGAAGCCGGATCGGGCCGTACTCGTCCGGCGGTGAAAGAGGGCTGCCGAGCGCGCTGGTCGCGGCGATGAGGTCGCTGGGGAGGAGGAGAAATCGGAGAGGAGCGGCGTCCGCGCGCAGGACCCGTGAGTGTGGAGCGAGAATGGCGAGAGCGTGCGGAGGAGCTTGGACCAGCTGAAGTGGCAGGTGAGGCAGGCACGACGACTGCCGAACGCAGTCTCCTAGTGCTGATGACCGGGGTGGCGTTGGGCGATCGAGTAGGGGAAGGAGAGAAGAGCTCGTGGTCAGAGGCGAGCAGGTCGAGATCCATGGTAGTTGGCAATTCAGTGACGCAAGCAGGAAGCGCAAGACTAGCGACTTGATTGTCACGGAGATTACGTGAGGTTGAAGGGTATAAATAGGCCTGGGGGGAGGAGCATGGGCGTGGCCCAACTCCCAAAATTCTGTTATAGTATAACTTCAATTATGTATTTATTTATTTATTTATTTAATTTTTTTCTTCAGCAGGTGGGCTGAAGCATATTGCTTTAATTTATGTTTGTGTGTAATAATGCTACAAAATGCTCTTATTGCAGTCATGGTTTCCAACAAAGAAAAAAATATATAAATATAAAAAATAAACATAAATATATTGCTTTATTATTTTACATTTAAATGGTTTGATATATCTGGAAAAAAACAGTAAGTAAAAAATAAACAATGAGAAAAGGAACATAACTGTTGGGTCAAGGTTATTTATAATAAAAGAATAAAGAATAAAGTGAATTCATATAAATACATGAATCCAGAACCCAGGCTGGATAAATGTGGGCGGACTAGTACCTCTGTTTGTATGGGGGCCCACATGGGTCCATAGTGGGATATCTTAATGTCTTCATTTACTTTACAGCCCATATTAACCCTATGGTTCCATCATGGACCCTGGAGGGTATCTATATGTGGGGTTAACTTTTAAATGAACAATAGGTTAGATGTTGTATTTTTGCTCTTGTGCTCCCCCTACAGTTACAGACTGATATTCACATTTGCAGCACTGTGCTGAAATCAAGGGGTAGAGGGACTGGGTGGTTTCCTAATCTCCTCCAAAAGTTACATAGTGCGCTTTATGCAGTGCTATGCTTTGTTTAAGAGCGAAGGTGGCTCTTTTCTCCCTCTTCCTCTATAGGTCAGTGGAACATCACCATGATTTTCAATTCAGTTTTATGTAAAAGTATTAGTACAGTTAAAAATAACACTTTTAACTTCATTCATTTTTTAGGGTTCGCATGAAGTTAAATCATCTACATCCATGCATAATTTGAGAATAAGTACATGTAAATTATATAATGGGATTTATTATGATTATTAAATGGAACACACCCCTTTGACATAAATAATTAAATGAATCATTCTTTTTTCAGCGTGTTGCTTTAACTCCTGGAAAATGCAGTGAATAAACAATATAAATAATGATAATAATAATAATAATAATAATTAAATAAACACAGAATTCATCTTAAGAAAATTAATGGAATGTTAATAGGATCATTATTTGAAAAACAAATCTCAACTTTTGACCCTGCACTGGTGACTGTTCCTCATATCTGACACAAGGTGCAAAAAACAAACACAACAAAATAAATGCTCCACTGTAGTGCACAAAAGACGTTATAGTGTGTACATTCTACTAACTTGCAATTAGTGAAGAAGAAAGGACAATAAAACTATATCATGTTAAGGTAGCATTCAGGGGAAAGATGTTCTGGAAACATCAAGAAAAATGTACTTTTTTTCACTTTCAGGGAACATTTCCAAAGCAAATTTTCCACAGTCATAATAGAATGTTAGGCGAATGTTTTTACATTGCACATATTCAGAACATTCGAAGACAATGTTCCTAGAAAGTAAAATTGTTGGTGCAAATGAAGTTGAGGTCATATTCTGAGAATGTTATCCTAACTTCAATATTAAGCAAACAGGACAGATTACCGTTGGGGAACATTCAAAAGCAACCAAAATAGAACATAATGTGAATGTTCTAAGAAAATAATTTTGCAAAGTTCTAAGAACGTTAAATTACTGGTGTATATAAGGTTGAGGTAATGTTCCCGAAACATTTTTGTAACTTAAGAAAAACGTTCTGAGAATGTTAAAAAAAACTGGACAAATTCACGTTTAGGGAACATTCTAATGTAACGTTCCCAATAACCAAAATAGAACATTATAGGTATGGTCTAAGAACATTATTTTGCAAAGTTCTAAGAGCGTTCCAAGACAACGTTCCTAGAATGTTTAATTATTGGTGTAAATAAGATTGAGGTAACGTTCCCGGAACGTTTTTGTAACTTGGGAAAAACGTTCTGAGAACATTAAAAAAACTGGACAAATTCACGTTGAGGGAACATTCCAGTGCAACGTTCCCACAACAAATATGGAATGTTAGAGGAGCGTTCTGAGAACGTAATTTTGTTAGCTGGGTTCTTGAATTCTCTGTTCCACCTTAAGAGCCGAAGCTAGCGCTATAGCTTTTGAAACTTTTTGAAGCATCTGTTATTGCACTTTATCCATTTAAAACACACAAACCAATTGTATGTGATGTCACTAAACATTTACCTTCTTAAGTGAAAGGCCAAAATGGACAGAGCCGCTGTTGTTTTCCCTGCTTTTACACAAATGTACTGTTTAAACCACCTTAAATGTTTAGACTAGACAGGGCTGGTGTTATTTTCCCTTCAACCACAAATGTAATTTTAGGAGGCATGTCCTTGGTTCTTATTCATAATTTTCATATTCAAGCATTTAGTTCCACCTCAAATTAGTCCGTTTAAGCATCTTATTAGCGTTATTCTTCAGTTTCTTATTGAATGCACATTTCCACCTTAAACAGCTATGCAAAGCTTTTATGCAAATGTTTTATAAGCAAAACACTTCTTATTTCCCATTTTATTCATTTAAACACATGACCAAGTGTACATCATGTAACTAAAACATATACCTACGTTTGAAACCCTTATATTTGCTGTGTACTACCAAGCATGATTTCTCCGTTCTTATTTCTTATTCAAGGGTTTTCAAACACAATTCTTGCTCTTTAATTTGTTTAAAACACACACAGACCATAGAGTAACACACATGAATCTGCCTCAATTTCTTAACAACAAACAAACAATTTACACTTTTTAATTATTCACCTGCCCTGTGAAGGACTGGCGCCCCCTCCAGGGTGTATTCCCGCCTTGCGCCCAATGATTCCAGGTAGGCTCTGGACCCACTGCGACCCTGAATTGGATAAGCGCTTACAGATAATGAATGAATTAATTAATTAATTATTCACCTTCTTTGTGTTAAACACACAAAACACATATTTCCTCTCATTTTACTCTGTCTCTGGTCAAAGATTATTTTACAAGGGGCTTTTTGGGTCCAGTAAAATATAACATTAACTCTGTTCACTTGGTCATTTCATTGCAGGAAGACTATGTTTGTACATCTGGGTTTGTACTGTAATGTGATTGGACAGAGAGTGGGCTCCGAGGCTGAAATTCCAGTAGAGCTCTTCTCTGGACTGGGCACTTCTCAAAGAGAATATACTGCTCCAGCACTGCTCGAGGGGATGCTACTGCTTTACTCTAGTTTCTTTAATCCATTACCACACACCCTGGACATTTTATGACCAAGTACAGAAAATATATTACAGATTGCTCCTTTAACAATGAATCTTACTGTGACAGTATTCTGATCAGTATTTTAACTTCGTATTAGTTTACCAAACAAGTGTCTCTATTTTTTAGGCAACTTTAGTACACCCCGTCTGTTTACATTGTGTGAAAACTGATTTAGATTATAGGAACCATTATAGGTTTTTTTAGTTGTTTGAAGGACACCAGAATGTAAAGCCTCACAGGGTTGTGAAGTATCTTATAAACAGTCTGTTCAGAAGAGTGACTGTTCAGTAGCCAACAGAATCAACACATGAATCTTCTTCATGTCACAAATGTTTCAGATGATAAAATCCTCAGGAACGGTGGTAATTTGTGGAAAAGGGGGTGTTAAATGATGCATTTACAAATAAATTCATGCAAATCTGTTTTTTATTTGAACTTTCTTTCACAGCATCGTGTCCAAAACACCCCCCTATTAAGAGCACTGTTAGTTAATTAAAAATGATTTGTAATAAAGAGTTCTGTCAAGACTTCAGGTAAATAAAAAGATCAGGATTCATGCTTTATTTAAAGAATTAAAGCTTTACAAACAAGTGTTGGAAAAGTTGCCCTGTGTCCAGCCACGACTGACCATCCCAGAAAATACAGTTTTATACCCGTTCTTGGGCAAGGAAAAGTCAGCTCCTGGCTTCTGCTTCTCCTTCCCAAAATCACCTTACCCTTTGATCATCATTTCCAAATGACAAGGTTATTTTAGGTTGTTAAATATTCATTATGTTACGTCATTATTAACCAAGACCTTTTTAATTAGAAGTTTTGGTAAGACACTTTGATCACAAACATTGTACTAACAGTTGGAAACAAATTCCTTGTGTGTGTGAACGTATTTAGCCAATAAATCAGATTCAGATTCTGAATTCAGTTTAACGTCAGTGGGCTTCTTCAGTGTCATTGATTCGCCTTCTCCAGCCTCACAGAGCTGACAGGCCAATTCAGAGAGAACCGGCTTCACAATTCCATCCATCCATCCATCCATTATCTGTAACCCTTATCCAATTCTAGGGTCACGGGGGGTCCAGTGCCTACCTGGAATCATTGGGCGCAAGGCGGGAATACACCCTGGAGGGGACGCCAGTCCTTCACAGGGCAACACAGACACACACACATTCACTCACACACTCACACCTACGGACACTTTCAAGTCGCCAATCCACCTGCAACGTGTGTTTTTGGACTGTGGGAGGAAACCGGAGCACCCGGAGGAAACCCACGCGGACACGGGGAGAACACTATTCACAATTCCACCATGTTTAATTACAGTGTTTTGCGATGAACATCATTATTTGTAAGTGGTTTTACACAGTGTGAACTGTGGGTTCTTACCAGTCTATGGAGGAATAGGTTTTTAATTAGTGTGTTTCTATATTTATTAATTAAATCAATGTTTTAGTCAACAGTATTTGGTTAACAACAAAATGTAATATCACAAATAAAATTTCACAAAGGTTGTCTTTTTTAATCCTTAAATGTATATCATCACTGTCCAATTAAAAACGTCATGATGAATGGACCAGTAGAAATGCTCCAAAATTACTTGGAATAAAAAAACGTTTTACATTGACGTCCATCAAAAGTGAAAATGTTTTTTTTTACTCCTGAATGTCAAACTATTTACACGCTCACTGTCATTTTTTTCTTGAAGTATTTTCACTCTTTATTTTTTTATATATTTATTCAAGTCTAAATACAGGGTCACGTGGTGTTTCAAGTGTCCTTTGGGCATCTCCACGTGTTTTGGTAAAAAAAATAAATACTACTGAATTACTACAAATATACATTGCATGGCTTGTGTTTGGGCCATGACAAGCCATATTGGATGGTATTAGGTTCTGACTCGCAGTAGTCGACTTACTAGGTTTGTATCTATTTTTCCGTTCAGTTAAACTGGGGTAACAAATCCCCAAAGTGTCAACAATCGAGTATACAGCTCCTCTGGGTAAACTCCTCTGGATTAGAGCGCATGAGCGAAAGTTGCGCCATTACCTTGAACGAGGAGTCAAATGAAAGCTGTGTCCCCTCTAGTGGCCGATATGAGGTATCGCATGATTATATCATTTACAGGCTTCTGTCTGTATATGATCCCATTTTAAGTGCGAAGAAAAACCAGCTGAGCCGTTACTGGTGAATCTCTTCCGTGGTTGCACTGTGTTGCAGTTTTTTCTATGAAAGCTTCTATTCCTTGTTCATAGTTGCTAGTAGGGGGTGGGCGATATTGCCTTAAAATAATATCACGATATTTCAGAGTATTTTGGCGATAACCATATTCTTGGTGATATGAACAAAACACTGAAAAATACTTTTATTAATTTCAAAACCAAACTATTGCAACAAAATAAATGTTATATTACTATTAATTACATTAAATAAAATGTATTTTTACACATGTTTATTTTACATCAGTTATTTTGTAAACCAAGCACCCCTTAAGTCTGAAGTCCCAACAAAAAATTATATTTTAGTTTTTGTTATTATTTTCTACATTACTGCCTTTTGTTTCAGAGCTTTGATGTATGCACAGCTAATCAAAATTCAGTTCCACTCAGTTCAGTCTTTAGTGTCATTTACTTTCCACCTTAAATCCAGATGTAACTAGGCTACAACTAAAGCTTGACAGACTAGATAACCACTGCCTAGTTTTAAAATGATACAGAAGTGTAATCACCTTCATATACTGTTTCTAGAATCATCCTCACAGAGGTTACTGCTTTAAAGGTCCAGAGTTTCATTTTGTGTTCGAGTTTCGTGTGAATATGAATGCATTTAACGATGCAGATGTATTTAATGTGGAATAACTATAACAGTAAGAAACCAAGTTGTAGCACTTGAATTTAACTGCAGTATTTAAGGTGGAAGAGAAAAATCCAATAAGTAACTAATTGTGGTATTTTCTATTTTATTTTTAACACTTAATTACATTTAAAAATAAATACTTTTGTACTTTTACTAAAGTAAAGGTCACTCTGAGGTCAGGTGCAATATTTATAAACCCCAACATTTCTCACACTATGTGTGTGTAACTCTGTGTGTCTGGAACTGCTGAGCCCATACTTTTCTAAAAGAGCAACAAGGAAGTGTGTAAAAACAATGCAGAAATAGCTGCTGAACCACATACCACTAAGGCCCTTCCTACACACATACCAAAGACAAACACACACACACACACACACACACACACACAAACACAAACACATTACAACCCTAAAATAATACGTGTGTGTATTTGATATATTCATGCATTAGGAAATGACCCCTAATCTGTCCCCTTTTAATTCTTGTAAAATAGATGTATATGTGTCTCTCTCCGTGTGTGTGTGTGTGTGTGTGTGTGTGTGTGTGTGTGTGTGTGTCTGTGTGTGTGTGTGTGAGAGAAAGAGAGTGTATATGTGTGTGTTTACATACAGTGGGCAGTCCATCACATCCATTTCAACACTGTGACTGTCACCATTTGCCTTTGTTTATAAATTTTTAATAATTTTTAACAAAATAAAACAACAACAAATATAAGAACAGCAGGCGGTGTATAATGTGATCCATGACCTTATTTCTCAAATAAAAACCTGAGATAAACTTATGAAGTACGCCAATCTGAAACAGATCACTGCTTTTCACTTCAATGTTTCCTAGTATTTGTTTAGTGGTGTAAAACGTATTCTTTGAACCGTAAACTAGTTTTATTTCAAGTGAGTATCAAAACCAGCTGAGCCAGTGCTGCTGGAGCTCTTCTGTTGTTGCACTGTGTTACAGTTTTCTATCAAACACATTAAAATATATCAATTCTGTTTGGTGCATTTTCTCAATAAAAATATACTGTTCTTTGCTTCTGTCTTACTCTGTGATTCTTTTATTTTATTTTATTTTGGAAAAGTGACTTATTACTTGTTTAAAGAAATGCCACTCAGAAATCTCAGGAGTGGTTGATTGTAACCGTCACACTGCTGTAATATCGTATGACAGAGGACACACCCTTTTAATCAGAAAGTGTATTTTGTCCTGTACCTTTCTCCCCTGAGCACTTCCATATGCCTTTTAAGATCAAATAGAGCACCAGGAAATAACCTGCTGAAGAACATCACACAAAAAGTAAGTGTTTAATTTTGTATCTATGTGTGTTGTATTCATAAATGTGACATAAATGTGTCCAGAAATGTGTTACTAAAGTCTAGTACCTGTATTGTTTGTGTCAACAGTAACATGTTCGTTCCAGCAGTGTTTCCTTCTTCATTTACATTTTAAAAAAATATCATATTTTACTGTGAAGTAAGCAGCAGAATTAAGCAGTGAACAGTTGTGTGTTTTATACAACACAGTTTTAGGGCCACAGCTTTGGAAAAAGAGAAAAAAGAGATTCCGAGAATAAAGTTGGAAAACTTCAGAGAATATTTAGAGAAACACTGTTATAATTATTATTTATTATAATATTTAGACAAACTCCCAGTCTGTGCGCCATAGAATGAGAAAGAAGCAGTCGATGAAGTGAACAGAATTATTTATTAAACGCTTTCATCCACATGACGATTAACCCCTTCATTTCAGCCACTGAGTGCCATATAGCTTTAGTTTATTGTGAGTTCCACTCCCTCTGGGTCCATCATTTTCATGATCATTAATGGTATCCTGTGAAACTACATGCCCTCTTCTGAATAAACGGGTTCTTGCACAGATTAAGCGTCCAAATTCTAATAACAATCTGGTGTTAATGTGTTTGAGGACTGAGTATTTATTCCTGAAATCTGTACCTTAGCATGACTTCAGCAATACTCTCCATTCCTCAGTTACACTGCAGTTGTGTCTGCTGCATTATACGTGCAGCAAGACATTCTGACTTCATTTTCAGAATTACACCACATTTTTTTTCTCAGTATTTTTCTGACTTTAATCTCAGAATTATTTTTTTCATAAAACTCTGTAGTAGTTCTCAGGACACAAATGAAAGTGAGACTACCCTTCACAACCTGCAAGAAACTCCAAGTTGGTTTTACAGAAGGAATCTATACAAACCCCTGGCACAAATGATCTAAAGCTAAACAATGGCTTGATTTGCTTTTGTCCAGGTCACGTTAATTCATGAGATTTAAAAAAATTTGTTTTACAGAATACTGCACAATGTACCAGTAATATTCTAAAAGGAAATTCACAGGATCTTCGAATCTGATTCACTCACAATCAACATGGACACGTCAGAAGGAATCTCACCAAAAACAGGTTAAACATGTTGATTACTTTTTGCTTAAATGTGATTGAATCTGTAAATAAATGTGTTAAGATTCATGAGGCGTAAAATAATACAGATTTATTTTGTACAGATTGTATTGCTTCTTCATAGTCAGTCCACACAATTTTACATTTTATTTTATTATTTTTTTTTTTTACTTTCTTGCCTTTTGTTTCAGAGCTGAGGATTGTGCTGCTGGGGAAAGTTGGAGCTGGGAAGAGTAAAGTGGCCAGACTCCTGTTGGGCAGCAAGGAACCTAAGGGGAAGATAGGATCATGTGTTTTACATGAAGGAGAATCTAGAGGAAGGAGGATCTGCCTGGTGGACACTCCAGAATGGGACAGACTTGCTATAAATGAGAAATGAAAATGAGGGTATCAGACAAGAATTAGTCCGCATCAAAAAGAAGCTGAGGAAACTTTCTTTAGGGGACGACGTGGAAGTCTTCAGGGAGACCCTCCTACTCGTGAGTGTTATCCTCAGTTTCA
The DNA here is from genome assembly GCF_029633855.1 of Hoplias malabaricus. Taxonomy (NCBI): domain Eukaryota; kingdom Metazoa; phylum Chordata; class Actinopteri; order Characiformes; family Erythrinidae; genus Hoplias; species Hoplias malabaricus. The sequence goes on along the minus strand of NC_089802.1, from coordinate 75,628,431 downwards.
CAGAATTCCAGTAAATCTTATCTTAGTTATTTTATTTATGAGTTATAATTTTATGGGGAAAAATTATATGAAAATTAATTAATTCATTCATTCATTATCTGTAACCCTTATCCAGTTCAGGGTCGCGGTGGGTCCAGAGACTACCGGGAATCATTGGGCGCAAGGCAGGAATACACCCTGGAGGGGGCGCCAGTCCTTCACAGGGCAAAAAAAAAAAATTATATGAAAATATTTATCCTAAATTGTTATATAAACTGCTAATTTCAAGTATCCTGTGTGCCCCAGATGTTTGCAAGCCCTAGGTAGCGAGCCATATTTGAAGGCCACAATCCATATACAAATGTTCTCCTTGGTTTGCTAAATCTCACTCAGTTCTATCATTTGTTTCTTTTTACCTTGTTACAGTGAATGAAGATGACCAGCCTGTGGACACAGCAATGAAGAGCAATTATCGAGATGAGATGATGACAGTTCCAGGTCATTACATAAAACCAGCAGCACTGATTGCACTGACTTTCATTGGTGCTCTTATAGGATTAGTAGTTGGGTCTAGAAATGGAGTAACAGGGTCAGGTGAGGGAATTGTCATTGGATTTGCAGTAGCAATCCCCCTGGCTGTGTGGCTGATTGATGCTGTAAGTGTGACAAGAGACAGTTCAAACACTCTGCAAGAAACAAATCAACACACATCAGACATCTTTATCATATAAGAAAATTAGCCAGCTGTGACAATGAAAGCAAACAATTACTGTACATAATAAATGTCACAGAACTCATATGAAATTAAGAATCAAATTGCTTGGTGATTCCTGAATAAACCCGTTTATGCTTCTTATAAGAAGTGGGTCCACCATAAGCATGGCCGTTTATAAACTGTATTATTACTGTATTGGTACTGTAAAATGAAGCTATGCAGGGACAACGTATGCTCAATTCTCTTTGTACCAAGCTCTGTACCATTACTTTTAGATGGACTATATCAGAATGTAAATATTCCTTGATCTGAATGATATTCAGTTAAATCCTTCAGTGTATAATAGTGTGTGTGTGTGTGTGTGTGTGTGTGGTACAATTTTGTCTAGTTTTTTGTTTCTCATTTACGCTTTACATGTACTATAGTATATTATTTATTTGTGGCTGTATTATTTGTCTGTAAATATAATACTGTGTAAATCAGATGTAGTCTATGATCAGATTACTTTTATTTAACGATTTGAGCCTCCCCTTGTGGTTCTTCCCTGTAACAACATACATTTATTTCCAAGGGACACTAACTTGGTTTACACTTTTCTTTCTGTATTTTTTCCACAGTGTTCCCTGTAAAACGGCCAGGGTTTAGTGGCAAATACCTGTTCACTAACAAACTTATATTTCTTAATGTCTCTTAATATGGATTCCTTTGAGTTTCAGGCTCTTTGTTAGAATTAGCCTCACAGCTACTCTGAGGACTGAGAGAAATGCATTTGACTTGATTTTATAGTGTGACCAGACGTCCTCTTTTACCCAGATGTCCTCTTTTTTAGACTTAAAAAATGTCAGGGCGGAATTTCACAAACGTCCGGCATGTTGTTTTTCTAGAGCTTACATAGAACTTCGAGAAGTTTCGTTCACAAACTAGTCCCGCCCTCCCCTACTCCGATTGGTTCGCTTGAGTGAGAAGGGGGCGTGGTGAAGTAGCCTAAAATCTTCTGATTGGACGGTCTGATTGTAGAGCTACCGTTATTGGTCGATAACCTTCTCTGTAAACATTTAATTGGTCAGTCTGCACGTCAGTAGTCCTTGTTTACGTCAGGCAAAGCTCATGTACCCACCCTCAGCTCGAGCAGCTATGCCTGAACGTAGTTCTCGGATGAATTAAAAAAGAAACTCCCATGTTTTCCCATGTGTAGCAAATAAAGGACGTGTCTTCTTTTTCACCATCTCAGATCTGGTCACGCTTGATTTTGTAAACAACATTTCAGCTGCAAGTAGATGGTCCATTTGCTTTCTAAACACTTGAATGAGAGGGTTATTTTTAACAAACTATAAGAATCACATCAGCTTTGACCAGATGTTGTACTTTACAATGCATTTTCTTGTAAGTGAGAATACAGCGCCCTCCATAATTATTGGCACCCCTAGTTAAAATGTGTTTAAAGCCTTTAAATAAATTATTGTTTTATTGCAGAAACATAATCTCACTCTGAAAAAAATTTGAAAACCTTCAACTCAAGTGAAAAAAAAGAAAGAAAACATTGTGATTTAGAAATAATTATTTTGCCATAAAATTATCTGTTCCACAATTATTGGCACCCTTTACAATTTCTTGGATATAAATGTATTTGAAACATTTATGTCATTTCTACTGCAGTGTATAAAGTGGATCAAAGTATCTAGGAACCTTTAATTAGTCATTCATCACTTCCTGTTTCCCTGGGGTATAAATATGGCGTTACACAGAGGTCTATTTCTCTTACTCACTCTTAAACATGGGAAAGACAAGAGAAGACACTATTCGAGTAAAGCAGATGTGTGTCGACCTTCATAAATCACGCAGTGGCTACAAGAAAATAGCCACTCACCTGCACATGCCCTCATCTACAGTCAGAGAAATCATCAAAGAGTTCAAAACATCTGGAACTGTGACAAACTGTGACAAACGAGCCTGGAAGAGGACGCAAGTGTATCTTGCACCACGCACAGTGAGAAGGATGATGAAAGAATTAAAAAGTTCTCCAAAGCTCACTGTAAGAGGATTGAATCAAATGGTAGCATCTTGGGGTTATGAGGTCTCCCCAAACAACCATCAGGTGCTATTCACCTTCTTCGTATAAAACACACAAAACACATATTCTACCATTTTTCTAGAATAAAAAATCTTTTTACATTGACGTCCATTAAAAATGACAGCTTTTCCCTTCTCGTGTAAAGTTGTTATTTTGGGAGATACGTGTTTTTAATGGGACAGGGACGATATGTGATATTGGTTGATGCTCTCTTAGCATACTTCCTATTTACTCCTGAATGACAAACTATTTACACACTCACTGTTATTTTTTTCTTGAAGTTTTTTCCCACATTTTTTTAATATATATTTATAAAGTCTAAATACATGGTCACGTGGTGTTTGAAGTGTCCTTTGGGCAACTCCAAGTGTTTTTGGTAAAAAAAAAAAAATACTACTGAATTACTACAAATATACATTGCATGGCTTGTGTTTGGGCCATGACAAGCCATATTGGGTGGTATTGGGTTCTGACTCGCAGTAGTTGACTTACTAGGTTTGTAGCTATTTTTCCGTTAAGTTAAATTGGGGTAATAAATCCCCAAAGTGTCAAAAATTGAGTATACAGTTCCTCTGGGTAAACTCCTCTGGATTACAGTGCACGAGCGAAAGGTGCGCCATTAACTTGAACGAGGGGTCAAATGAAAGCTCAGTGTCCCCTCTTGTGGCCGATATGAGGTATCGATAAATATCGATTATGTAATTTACAGGTTTCTGTCTGTATAGGATCCCTAATTTAAGTGCGAAGAAAAACTAGCTGAGCCGTTACTGCTGAATCTCTTCCGTGGTTGCACTGTGTTGCCGTTTTTTCTATGAAAGGCCTTCATTTTAAGTATACATTTCGTTTGCTGTATTTTCCCTATAAAATATACTGCTCTTTGGCTACACTGTGATATTTTTTATTAATTAATTTTTTTTTATTTTATTTTATTATAGTCTAATTGCTTATTTAACAAAAATGCCACTCAGGAAGCTCAGAAGTGATCCATTGTTACCTTTACCCTGCATTAAGATCGTATGACAGAGGACACGACCCCTTATAATCACAAGGTGTGTTTTTCCTGATCCTTTCTCACCTGAGCACTTCCAGAGGCACTTTAATATCAAATTATCAGGAAAAAAATTGCTGGAGGGCATATCACCAAAGGTAAGTGTTTAAACTTCTATCAATGTGTGTTTTATTCATACATGTGATGTGTCTAAAAATGCGTTAATAAAATCCAGTTCCTGTGTTGTTTGTGTCAACAGTAACAGATTGTGATGCAGTTCATTCCAGCAGTGTTTCCATTTGTCACTCCTCCTTTACATTTTTAAATAAGATTTATCATGTTTTACTGTAAAATAAACAGCAGAATTAAGCAGAAGTGAACGTTTGCGGGTTTTATGACAAATTATCAGGACACAAATGAAAGTGAAACTAAACATATACTTGGCAACTTGCAAGAAGCAGAATGTATAGAAAACCCTTAGCACACATTTTCTAAAGCTAAACAATGGCTTGTTTTGCTTTTGTCCAGGTCACATGAATTCATGAGATTTTAAAATATTTGTTTTACAGAATACTGCACAATGTACAAGTAATATTCTAAAAGGAATTTCACAGGATCTTCGAATCTGATTCACTCACAATCAACATGGCCACATCAGAAGGAATCTCACCAAAAACAGGTTAGACATGTTGATTACTTAAGTCTGATTGAATCTGTAAATATATGTGTTAAGATTCAGGTTTGGTTCTAATAATCCCAAACAATAAAATAGCAACACTGCAAGTTTTATTTTGGGATTTAACACAGTAACACAGCTTGTATTCCTTGTTCATAGTTGCCAGAAGGGGTGGATGATATTGCCCTAAAATAATATCACGATATTTCAGGGTATTTTGGCGATAGCAATATTCTTGGTGATATAAACATAACACTATAACACTATAAACATAAAATACTTTTATTAATTTCAAAACTATTGCAATAAAATAAATGTTATATTACTATTAATCATATTAAATAAAATATGTTTTTACACAATACCACTGTTTATTGTACATCAGTTATTTTGTAACCAAACCACCTCCACAGAACTGAAGTAAAAAAAAATATATTTTTTATTTTATTATTATTATTTTCTACTTTATTGTCTTTTGTTTCAGAGCTGAGGATTGTGCTGCTGGGGAAAGTTGGAGCTGGGAAGAGTAAAGTGGCCAGACTCCTGTTGGGCAGCAAAGAACCTAAGGGGGAGATAGGATCATGTGTTTTACGTGAAGGAGAAGCTAGAGGAAGGAGGATCTGCCTGGTGGACACTCCAGATTGGGGCAGATATTCTTTATATAATACCCCTGATAAAATTAAACATGAAATGGCCCGAAGCATGACTCTCTGCCCTCCAGGACCCCATGCTCTGATTGTGGTGCTGCGTGTTAAAAGTTGTACTGATGGACCTTCTGTAAAAGAACTTAAAACACTGAATCGGCGCATGGAGCTTCTGTCTGAGAGGGTCTGGAAACACACAATGGTGCTGTTCTTATGTGATGAAGAAGTGGAGGAACCTGCAGTCAGACAGTACATTCAGAAAGCAAACAGACTGCTGGAAAAATGTGGAAACAGACACTATGTCCTCCGTTCTGAAGACCAGGTCCCTGGGTTCCTCCAGGAAATAGACAAAATGGTGGAAGGAAACTGTGGTGATTTCTTCCTGCCGCAGATGTACTATGAATATATGCAGAGCAAAATTCCAAAGAACATCACAGAAATGAAAAAAATGTACGAGGACAGAGAAGAACGGCTGAAAATGGGGTATCAGACAAGAATTAACCAGTATAAAAGACAAGCTGAGGAAACTGTTCTTCGGCAACGACGTGGAAGTTTTCAGGGAGACCGTCCTAGTAGTGAGTATTATCTTGTCCGTAAATATATTTCTAAAAATGTTATTTTGACTCCTTTTCTCAATTAACTGGTACAGCCCCTAGGTTGAACCCAGGGTGCTTAAAGCCTGTGCCACCCAACTTTGTGGAGTCCTGCAACATGTCTTCAACATGAGCCTGAGTCTCCAGAGGGTCCCGGTGATGTGGAAGACGTCCTGCATTGTTCCTGTGCCAAAGACTCCGCGGCCCAGTGACATCAAGGACTACAGGCCGGTGGCACTGACGTCCCACATCATGAAGACCATGGAGAGACTTGTCCTGGATCACCTCCGGCCCATGGTCCAGCCACTTCTAGACCCCCTCCAGTTCGCCTACCAGCCTCGTCTGGGGGTTGAGGATGCCATCATCTACCTGCTGAACCGAGTGTATGCTCACCTGGATAAGCCAGGCGGCACTGTGAGGGTCATGTTTTTTGACTTCTCCAGTGCGTTTAACACCATTCAGCCTGCTCTTCTGGGTGACAAGATGAACGCGATGCAGGTAGACGCCCCCCTCGTGTCCTGGATTGTTGACTACCTGACTGGCAGACCACAGTATGTACGTCTGCAGCACTGTGTGTCAGACAGAGTGGTCATCAATACTGGAGCCCCGCAGGGAACTGTCCTCTCTCCCTTCCTCTTCACCCTCTACACCACTGATTTCAACTACTGCACAGAGACTTGCCACCTCCAGAAGTTTTCTGATGACTCTGCACTTGTTGGATGTATCAGCAGGGGTGATGAGGATGAGTACAGGGAGACGGTGAACGACTTTGTTGCGTGGTGTGAGCTGAACCATCTGCAGCTCAACGTGACAAAGACAAAGGAGCTGGTGGTGGACCTGAGGAGGGACAAAACGCCGGTGACCCCTGTGTCCATCAGGGGGGTCAATGTGGACATTGTGGAGGACTATAAATATCTGGGCGTACACATTGACAATAAACTGGACTGGGCTAAGAACACTGAGAAACACTAAGAAAACAACCTTTACAAGAAGGGCCAAAGTCGTCTCTATTTTCTGAGGCGTCTGAGGTCCTTCAACATCTGCAGAACTATGCTGAGGATTTTTTATGAGTCAGTTGTGGCCAGTGCCATCCTTTATGCTGTTGCATGTTGGGGCAGCGGGTTGAGGGTGGCAGATGCCAACAGACTTAATAAATTGATCCGTAGAGCCAGTGAGGTTGTGGGTGTAGAGCTGGACTCGCTGACGGCAGTGTCTGAGAGGAGGATGCTGTCTAAACTGCAGGCTATCATGGATAATGGCTCCCACCCTCTTTATCACATGGTAATGAGACACAGGAGCACGTTCAGTGCAAGACTCATTCAGCCAAAATGCACTACAGAGCGCCACAGGAGGTCATTCCTACCAGTGGCTACCAGACTTTATAACTCCACACTTAAAGCACGACACCTTTCACATGTACAGTAATAACAATAGAACAATTTTTAATTATGAGTGTAACAACTCAAATGTGCAATACTCATACTGCTGTATACAGTATATCCGTATTTATTATTATAGATGTGTACATATTGTAAAATTCCTTTTGTGTTAAATTTTTCTTAGAGTGTTTATTCTTTTACAACTGGCTGCTACTGTAAAAATTGCAATTTCCCCCTGGGATCAATAAAGTATTTCTGATTCTGATTCTGATTGAGAGCCATGTTTGAAGATATTTGAAGATCTATGTACAGGTGAGTGTTTCCCTGGGTTTACACCCCACTCGAGTAGATCGTTTGTTTCTTTTTTATCTTGTTACAGTGAATGAAGATGACCAGCCTGTGGACATCGCAGCAATCAAGAGCAAGTTTCGAGATGAGATGATGTCACTTGCGCGCTATTACATGAAACCAGCAGCACTGATTGCCCTGACTATCATTGGTGCTCTTATCGGATCAGTAGTTGGATCTGCATATGGAGTAACAGGGTCAGGTGTGGGAATTGTTATTGGAATTGCAGTAGCAATCCCCCTGGCTTTGTGGCTGATTGATGCTGTAAGAGTGGCAAGAGAAAGTTCAAACACTCTGCAAGAAACAAAACACCACATATAAAAACATCAGTCATTTTACCACAAAAGAATTAGCGAGCTGTGACTATGAAAGCAAAAAATTACTGTACATAATAAATATCACAGCGGCATGTTGGCACAGCAGGAAGGGTTCGATTCCCGCTGTGAGGAGTGTGGTGTGTTCTCCCTGTGTCTGCGTGGGTTTCCTCCGGGTGACTGTCTGTGAGGAGTGTGGTGTGTTCTCCGTGTGTCCACATGGGTTTCCTCCGGGTGACTGTCTGTGAGGAGTGTGGTGTGTTCTCCCTGTGTCCACATGGGTTTCCTCCGGGTGACTGTCTGTGAGGAGTGTGGTGTGTTCTCCCTGTGTCTGCATAGGTTTCCTCCGGGTGACTGTCTGTAAAGAGTGTGGTGTGTTCTCCCTGTGTCTGCATGGGATTCCTCTGGGTGACTGTCTGTGAGGAATGTGGTGTGTCCTCTGTGTCTGCGTGGGTTTCCTTCGGGTGCTCCAAAAACACATGTTGGTAGGTGGATTGGCAACTCAAAAAGTGTCTGTAGGTGTGAGTGTGTGTGTAGCCCTGTGAAGGACTGGTGCCCCCTCCAGGGTGTATTCCCGCCTTGCACCCAATGATTCCAGGTAGGCTCTGGACCCACCGTGACCCTGAACTGGATAAGGGTTACAGATAATGAATGAATGAATGAATGAATAAATATCACAGAATTCATATTAAATGAAGAATCAAATTGCTTGGTGGTTCCTGAATGGACCAGTTTATGCTTCTTATAAGAAGTGGGTCCCCCATAAGGATGGCCGTTTACAAACTGTATTATTACTGTATTGGTACTGTAAAATGAAGCTATGCAGGGACAACGTATGCTTATTTATATTTGTATCAAGCTCTGTACCATTATCTTTAAATGGACTATATCAGAATGTAAATCTTCCTTGATATGAATGATATTCAGTTAAATCCTTCAGTGTATAATAGTGTGTGTGTGTGTGTGTGGTACAATTTTTTTTTCTCATTTACAATTTACATGTACTATAGTATATTATTTATTTGTGGCTGTATTATTTGTCTGTAAATATAATACTCTGTGTAAATCAGATGTAGTCTATGATCACATTACTTTTATTTAACGATTTGAGCCTCCCCTTGTGGTTCTTCCCTGTAACAACATACATTTATTTCCAAGGGACACTAACTTTGTTTACACTTTTCTTTCTGTATTTTTTCCACAGTGTTCCCTGTAAAACGGCCAGGGTTTAGTGGCAAATACCTGTTCACTAACAAACTTATATTTCTTAATGTCTCTTAATATGGATTCCTTTGAGTTTCAGGCTCTTTGTTAGAATTAGCCTCACAGCTACTCTGAGGACTGAGAGAGATGCATTTGACTTGATTTTGTAAACAACATTTCAGCTGCAAGTAGATGGTCCATTTGCTTTCTAAACACTTGAATGAGAGGGTTTTTTTTAACAAACTATAAGAATCACATCAGCTTTGACCAGATGTATATTACAATGCATTTTACTGTAAGTGTGAGAATATATTTTATGTTTTTGTTTTGTTTTGTTTTTTTCAGCAGGTGGACTGAAGCATATTTTATTTTATATTTGTTTGTTATAATGCTACAAAATGCTGTCATGATAAAATGCAATAAATAATAAGCAGATTCCAACCGCACAAGTAGTTATTTATCATAAATCACTAAGGATTTATGCATATCAGTGGTTCCGGACCCACCGCGACCCTCAACTGGATAAGGGTTACAGACAATAAATTAATGAAACATAAATCATGGTAATTTTACATTTGATACTTAAGTACATTTGAAGGTAAATAGTTTTGTACATTTACTCAAGTGGAGATCTACGAGGACCCCTACATTTACTGGAGTAATATTTTACACTGTGTATCTGTACTTTAACTCAAGTACATGGTTTGTGTATTTTGTCCAACACTGAACAACACTAATCATGCTGAAATGTCACTCTGTGGTCAGGTGAAGTCTTTATAAACATTTTTCACTGTGTGTGTGTGGAATTGCTTGCTTATGAGCCCATACTGTTCTAGTAGAGCAGCAGGGAAGTATGTTAAAAATGTAGAAATAGCTGCTGAACCACATAGCACCAAGTCTATACTAGCACTAATGGTCCTATACACACATAACACAAACATACTATACAAACACACACACACACACACATTACAACCCTAAAAGAAAACAATATCAAATCAGGCACCAGGAAATAACCTACTGGAGAAGATATCACCAAAAGTAAGTGTCTAAATTTGTATCAATGTATGTTGTATTCATAAATGTTATAATGTGTCCATAAATGTTTTGATAAACTCTAGTTCCTGTATTGTTTGTGTCAACAGTAATAGGTTGCAATGCAGTACATTCCAGCAGTTTTTCCATTTTTCACTCCTCATCTACATTTTTAAATTAGATTTATTATGTTTTACTGTAAAGTAAGCAACAGAATTAAGCAGAAGTGAACATTTGTGGTTTTTATACATTTTAGGGCCACGGCATTGAAATAATATAAAAATAAGATTCAGAGTATAAACTCTATTCTCTGATGTTTTCCAACTTTATTCCCTGAACGATTCTAGCTTTATTCTCAGAATTAAGTCAGAATATTTAAAGAAACACTTTGGATTATTATCTATTATAATATTTAGAAAGACAGACTCTGAGGAATATTCTGACTTTATTCTCAGAATACATCTGACTAAAATCTCAGAAATATTCTGACTTTATTTTCAGAAATTTTTTTTTCAATGCTGTGGCCCTATGATTTTGTTTTTTATGACAAAATCTAAGGACACAAACGAAAGTGAAACTAAAATAACCTTGGCAACTTACAAGAAACCCAGAGTAAAACAGTGGCTTGTTTTGCTTTTGACCAGGTCATAATAATTAATTAATTCATTGACTGAAACTGCTTTTTCCAGTTCAAGGTCACAGAGGGTCCAGAGCCTATCCGGAATCACTGGGCACAAGGTGGAGCACCCGGAGGAAACCCACACAGACACGGGGAGAACACATCACACTCCTCACAGACAGTCACCCGGAGCGTCCCTGAAGCTTTGACAGAGACACTACCTGCTGCTCCACCGTGCCGCCCACATTAATTCATGAGATTTTAAAAATGTTTTTTTATAGAATACTTCACAATTTACAAGTGATATTCTAAAGGAAATTCACAGAATCTTCGTATCTGATTCACTGCCAATCAACATGGCCAGGTCAGAAGGAATCTCACCAAAAACAGGTTAAACATGTTGATTACTTTTTGCTTAAATGTGATTGAATCTGTAAATAAACGTGTTAAGATTCATGAGAGTGGGTTTGGTTCTAATAATCCCAAACAATAAAACAGTAACACTGCAAGTTATTTTTTGGGATTTAACACAGTAACACAGCTTGTATTCCTTGTTCATAGTTGCCAGTAGGGGTGCGCGATATTGCCCTAAAATAATATCACGATAACCAAACCACCTCCACATGACTGAAGTCCAAAAAAATTATATTTTATTTTATTATTATTATTTTCTACTTTATTGCCTTTTGTTTCAGAGCTGAGGATTGTGCTGCTGGGGAAAGTTGGAGCTGGGAAGAGTAAAGTGGTCAGACTCCTGTTTGGCAGCAAGGAACCTAAGGGGAAGATAGGATCATGTGTTTTACGTGAAGGAGAAGCTAGAGGAAGGAGGATCTGCCTGGTGGACACACCAGAATGGGGCAGATATTCTTTATATAATACCCCTGATAAAATTAAAAATGAAATGGTCCGAAGCATGACTCTCTGCTCTCCAGGACCCCATGCTTTGATTGTGGTGCTGCGTGTTAAAAGTGGTACTGATGGACCTTCTGTAAAAGAACTTAAAACAGTGAATCGGCGAATGGAGCTTCTGTCTGAGAGGGTCTGGAAGCACACAATGGTGCTGTTCTTATGTGATGAAGAAGTGGAGGAACCAAGAGTCAGACAGTACATTCAGAAAGCAAACAGAGTGCTAGAAAAATGTGGAAACAGACACTGTGTCCTCCGTTCTGAAGACCAGGTCCCTGGGTTCCTCCAGGAAATAGAGAAAATGGTGGAAGCAAACTGTGGTGATTTCTTCCTGCCACCATTGTACTATGAATATATGCAGAGTAAAATTCCAAAGAACATCACAGAAATGAAAAAAATGTACCAGGACAGAGAAGAACAGCTGAACATGGGGTATCAGACAAGAATTAGTCAGTATCAAAAAGAAGCTGGGGTCTTTAGGCAACAATGTGGAAGTCTTCAGGGAGACCCTCCTAGTCGTGAGTGTTATCCTCAAATTAAATTAAATCAAATTTATTTGTGTAGTGCTTTTTACAACTGATGTTGACACAAAGCAGCTTCCAGTAAATCATATCTTATAAGTGAGTTATAATGTTATGGGGAAAAAAATATAGGAAAATATTTTTCTGCAGTATCCTGCATACTCCAGACGTTTGTAACCCCTAGGTTGAGATCCACATTTGAAGGCCACAATCCATGCACATCCAATTTATTTTAACTAAATATATATTGAAAAGTTTTATTCAATTAATCAGTTGAATTATTTTCAACAAGTCCTTCTATTTGAGTTTGTGAAACTGTAAAATTTTGATTGAGCAGAGTCCTGTGGTTTTAAAAATAGCTGGATATGAGAGATTTAATTGAACTTAAATGTTATGAGTTTATGCGGCATGACATCTGAAGTCACAGACCAGTGCAGCAATTTTCAGCCGAGATGGTGCATGGTCTGGGGTTCACTGTGTGAGGGTTTATTTCAGTGCAAGGGGCGGTGGTGTAACAGGTAGAATCACTGTGACATAGCTCCAGAGTCCTGGGGTCGTGGGTTCGAGACCCACATCAAGTCACTGCCCTGAGGAGTTTGGGGTGTTCCCTCACACACACATTGGTAGGTGGATTGGCCGTTCAGAAGTGTCCATAGGTGTGAGTGTGTGGTGTCCTGTGATGGACTGGCACTTTGGTTACAGACAATGAATGAATTTACTGTTAAATTAGTTAATAGTACTTAATAGTATTGAGTACCAGAAATACCAGTGTACGTCTCACTCAGTTCTATCATTTGTTTCTTTTTTATCTTGTTACAGTGAATGAAGATGACCAGCCTGTGGACACAGCAATCATGAGCAAGTTTCGAGATGAGATGATGTCACTTGCACGCTATTACATGAAACCAGCAGCACTGATTATACTGGCTATCATTGGTGCTCTTGTTGGATCAGTAGTTGGATCTGTACATGGAATAAAAGGGTCAGGTGTGGGAATTGTCATTGGAACTGCAGTAGCAATCCCCCTGGCTTTGTGGCTGATTGATGCTGTAAGAGTGGCAAGAGACAGTTCAAACTTTCTGCAAGAAACAAAACACCACACATAAAAACATCAGTCATTTTACCACAAAATAATTAGCCAGCTGTGATTATGAAAGCAAACAATCACTGTACATAAATGTACAATAAATGTCACAGAAATGAAGAATTAAATTGCTTGCTGGTCCCTGAATGAACCAGTTTATGCTTCTTATAGGATCTGGGTCCCCCATAAGAATGGCCGTTTATAAACTGTATTATTACTGCATTAGTGTAAACTGACTGAAGCTATGCAGCGACAACGTATGCTCATTTATCTTCAGTTTCCCTTTGTACCAAGCTCTGTACCATTACCTGTAGATGCAATAAATCAGAATGTAAATATTACTTGATTTTTTTCTCTTTTTCTTGTTTTTCCCATCAGCAGGTGGGCTGAAGCATGCTGTTATATTTTATATTTGTGTGTAACAATGCTACAAAATACAGTAGTATAAGTACAGGGCGGCACGGTGCCGCAGCAGGTAGTGTCACAGTCACACAGCTCCAGTGACCTGGAAGTTATGGGTTCGATTCCCGCTCCGGGTGACTGTGAGGAGGTGTGTTCTCCCTGTGTCCCCGTGGGTTTCCTCCGGGTGCTCCGGTTTCCTCCCACAGTCCAAAAACACACATTGGTAGGTGGATTGGAAACTCAAAAGTGTCCGTAGGTGTGAATGTGTGAGTGAATGTGTGTGTGTGTCTGTGTTGCCCTGTGAAGGACTGGCGCCCCCTCCAGGGTGTATTCCCGCCTTGCGCCCAACGACTTCAGGTAGGCTCTGGACCCACCGCAACCCTGAACTGGATAAGCGGTTACAGATAATGAATGAATGAATGAATGAACAGTAAGTACAGAATAAACAATGAGAAAAGGAACATGAATATTGGGTCACAGTTATTTATTATAAATAACTACGAATTCAGCACATCTTAGTGAGGCCCCCGTGGCTTGAACATGGGGGTTGGTTGGTACATAGGCTACTAGAAGGACACCGGTCTATACTGAATACATGTGGACAGCCTAGTAACTTTATGTATGTTAGCCCACATGAGTCCATAGTGGGTTGTCTGAATGTCTTCATTTACTTTACAGCTCATATTGACACTATGGTTCCATCACTGACCCTGGAGGGCATCTATATGTGGGATTAACCTTTAAAGGAACACAATTACAGCACTGTCTTGAAATCAAGGAGGAACACCCTCCTCCTAACATTCCTTAGTGTAGTTACTGCAGTGCTGAGCCTGGAGTACCAATGACAGAGGCTCTATATTCCCTATTGTAATTGAGTGGAGAATCACAATGGTTTTGAAGCTGTAATTTCAAGGTAAATATCAGCCTACTTTCTAGTACTCTAAAAAATATATAAATTAAAACCGTAGTAACCAGAGGAAACCCCACGGAAACACACACAGAGACACAAAACTCATCACAGAGAGTCACCCGGAGTGGGACTTGAACCAACAACCTCCAGGTCCCTGGAGCTGTGTGACTGCGACCTTCAATACATTTTTTTTTGTCTTAATGTCATGTTTGTTAGGTACTTGCTGCTGTATGTTGTAAAGCTTTGTCAGTAACACAGAACTGAGGCCACATGATTAATTTATATTGAATATGCTTTAATTTCTTTATGCTGGGCAACTAGATGTAACACTATTATTATTATTATTATTATTATTATTATTATTATTATGACATCTTGAGAACAGTTATAGCCCTGAGCCCTGTGATGGACTGGTGCTCTGTCCCACGGTAAGCTCAGTAGTTTAGGGTAAGCTCTGAACCCACAACCCTGGACAGGATGATGAGGTTTCAAAAAAATTACAGCATACATCACTAATGTGGATAAATGTGCAAATTAATTATTTTAGCAGCATAATATAAGCAAGATAAAAGAAAAAGGAAATCATCATGAGAAAATAAGGAATTATATTCATTAATTTATTTTTGGCAATAATGTCAAGGGGTGTATATAAGTTCTTCATTTGCATTTTAAATGCAGAATTTTAAAAATAATTTATCTTTAAATATAAAATATTTGCATATGCAACTAAATTTTCCACAACAAAGCTCAGCCAGCACTTAAAGTAACAATGTCACAACAAAAACGTAACTTAACTAAGGATTAAATGAATGTCTATAATAACTGAACCCTATGATTTTATGAATATAAGATAAAATTTCATTGTAAAGTGGAGTTATAAAATACTAGATCAGATTCATCAGAATCAACAGATTATAAATCATAATAAAAAGCTCATTGTTTTGTCACACGTTATAGTACTTTCACAATTCTAAATGAAATATAACAAGCCATTAATATAAGATAGTAAGTCAATTATGATATGATTATTATATAGACCCAAATTAACCCAAGAGTGGTTATTGATTGAAAAAATCTAAAAAAAAATAAAAATAAAAATAAAAAAAATTGAGGTGAGCTAATGAGTCCTAGAGTCAGAGCAGGTGTTTGAAGTTGCCATAGAACGACTGAACCGCCGCCCAGGAGAAATGTCCAGGCTGCTCAAAAGGGAGAAACTCTGAACTAAGAAATTAAGAAGTAATATGTCCATCCATCCATCCATTATCCACCGCTTATCCGGGTCCGGGTCGCGGGGGAAGCAGTCGGAGCAAAGAAACCCAGACCTCCCTCTCCCCAGCCACCGACTCTAGCTCCTCCGGGGGTATACCGAGGCGTTCCCAGGCCAGTCGAGACATATAGTCTCTCCAGCGTGTTCTTGGTCTGCCCCGGGGCCTCCTCCCCGTTGGACATGCCCGGAACACCTCTCCAGGAAGGCGTCCAGGAGGCATCCGAACCAGATGCCCGAACCATCTCAGCTGGCTCCTCTCGACGTGGAGGAGCAGCGGCTCCACTCCGAGTCTCTCCCGGATGTCCGAGCTCCTAACCCTGTCTCTAAGGGAGAGTCCAGACATCCTGCGGAGAAAACTCATTTCAGCCGCTTGTACCCGCGATCTCGTTCTTTCGGTCACTACCCAAAGCTCGTGACCATAGGTGAGGGTTGGGACGTAGATTGAACGGTAAATCGAGAGCTTTGCTTTTCTGCTCAGCTCTCTCTTCACCACAACGGACCGGTACAGAGCCCGCATTACTGCTGACGCTGCACCGATCCGCCTGTCAATCTCACGCTCCATCTTTCCCTCACTCGTGAACAAGACCCCGAGGTATTTAAACTCCTCCACTTGAGGCAGGATCTCACTTCCAACCTGGAGAGAGCACTCCACCCTTTTCCGGCTGAGTACCATGGACTCGGACTTGGAGGTGCTGATCCTCATCCCTACCGCTTCACACTCGGCTGCAAACTGGTCCAGCAAGAGCCGGAGGTCCCGGCTCGATGAAGCCAACAAGACCACATCATCTGCAAAAAGCAGACATGGAATCCTGAGACAACCGGACACCCTCCGCCACTTGGCTACGCCGAGAAATTCTGTCCATAAAAATTATGAACAGAACCGGTGACAACGGGCAGCCCTGACGGAGTCCAACTCTGACTGGAAACCAGTCAGATTTACTGCCAGCCATACGAACCAGACTCCTGCTCTGTTTGTACAGGGACTGGATAGCTCGTAACAAAGAGCCCAGTACCCCATACTCCCTGAGCACCCCCCACAGAATACCCCGAGGGACACTGTCGATTGCCTTCTCCAGATCCACAAAACACATGTAGACTGGTTGAGCAAACTCCCATGCACCCTCCAGGATCCTAGCGAGGGTAAAGAGCTGGTCCTGTGTTCCACGACCGGGGCGGAATCCGCATTGTTCCTCCTGGATCCGAGGTTCAACTATCAGTCGGACTCTCTTCTCCAGTACCCCCGCATAGACCTTACCGGGGAGGCTGAGGAGTGTGATCCCCCTATAGTTGGAACACACCCTCCGATCCCCCTTTTTGAAAAGGGGAACCACCACCCCAGTCTGCCAGTCTAGAGGCACTGCCCCCGATGTCCACGCGATGTTGCAAAGACGTGTCAACCAGGACAGCCCCACAACATCCAGAGCCTTGAGGAACCCGGAGTGAACCTCATCCACCCCCGGGGCCCTACCGCCAAGGAGTTTCCCTACCACCTTGGCCACTTCAGCCCCAGTGATAGACGAGCCCCCCCCGGGGTCCCCAAGCTCTGCTTCCTCTGCGGAAGACGTGCTGGTGGGATTGAGAAGATCCTCGAAGTACTCCTTCCACCGTCTGATGACGTCCCCAGTCGAGGTCAACAGTTCCCCACCCCCACCATATACAGTGTTGGTGGAAAACTGCTTTTCCCTCCTGAGTCGCCTGACGGTTTGCCAGAAACTTCTTGGAGCCGACCGAAAGTCGTTTTCCATGTTCTCACCGAGCTCCTCCCACACCCGAGTTTTTGCCTCAGCGACTGCCGAGGCCGCAAGCCGCTTGGCTCCCCGGTACCTGTCGGCTGCCTCCGGAGTCCCCTGAGCCAACCAGGCTTGATAGGACTCTTTCTTCAGCTTGATAGCCCCCCTCACCCGGGGTGTCCACCACCGAGTGCGGGGATTGCCACCCCGACAGGCACCGACAACCTTGCAGCCACAGCTCCGTTCAGCCGCCTCAACAATGGAGGTCCGGAACATGGCCCACTCGGACTCAATGTCACCAGCCTCCCCCGGGATGCAGTCGAAGCTCTGCCGGATGTGGGAGTTGAAGATCTTTCTGACAGGTTCCTCTGCCAAACGTTCCCAGCAAACCCTCAGCACACGTTTGGGCCTGCCAGGTCTGTCCGGCATCCTCCCCCGCCATCTGATCCAACTCACCACAAGGTGGTGATCAGTTGACAGCTCAGCGCCTCTCTTCACCCGAGTGTCCAGAACATATGGCCGCAGGTCAGATGATACGACTATAAAGTCGATCATCGAAATGCGGCCTAGGGTGTCCTGATGCCAGGTGTACTTGTGGACACCCTTATGTTCGAACATGGTGTTCGTAATGGACAAACTGTGACGAGCACAGAAATCCAATAACTGAACACCACTCGGGTTCAGATCAGCGGGGCCGTTCCTCCCAATCACGCCCCTCCACGTCTCACTGTCATTACCCACGTGAGCGTTGAAGTCCCCCAGCAGAACAATGGAGTCCCCAGAATGAGTGTTCTCCAGCACTCCCTCTAGGGTCCCCAAGAAGGCATGGTACTCTGAACTGCTGTTCGGTGCATAAGCACAAACAACAGTCAGAGCCCTTTCCCCAACCCGAAGGCGCAGGGAAATTACCCTCTCGTCCACTGGGGTAAACCCCAACGTACAGGCGCAAAGCTGGGGGGCTATGAGTAAGCCCACACCTGCCTTACGCCCCTCACCCAGGGCTCCTCCTTGGATCACCACCTTAACGTGGTGGAGGGGTTTGCGTGCCTGCGTGAGCCTAGGAGCTATGTTGTCGGGGGCAATAGCCCCTGGTAGGGTCTCCCAAGGCAAATTGGTCCTAGGTGATGGGCCAGACAAAGAGTGATCCATAAAGACAAGGATGAAAAAGATAACAACGAGGACACAGCCTCCCTTGCCCGGAGCAGGGTTACCGGGGCCTCACCCTGGAGCCAGGCCTGGGGGAGGGGCTCCTTGGCGAGCGCCTGGTGGCCGGACTTTCACCTATGGGGTCCGGCCGGGCTCAGCCCGAAGGAAATACATGGGTCCACTCTCCCATGGGCCCACCACCTGTGGGAGAGGTAGTAATCCGGGTCTGGTGCATTGTGGATCGGGTGGCGGTCGGGGTCGGGGGCCCTGGCGTTCTGATCCTCGGTTACTGAAACTGGCTTTTGGAACATGGAAGTAATATGTATTAATTAAAATTCATATGTATATAAAAATTAAATATTAAGTATTTGTTAAGATGTTTCTAAAGCTGTTTTTCAGACATCCTGGCCTGTAAAGTATAAAATTAGTCAAATTATGTCTATGGTGTTAACAATAGTTTAATTATAGATAAGATTGTGACCTACTGTAAACTTTTATCCACAGTGAGATCGTATGACAGAACGTCATCATGTTGAGTAACAGGCATTGCCTTCTTAGGAGATTCCTTTATTCTTTTATTTTTTATGAAGGAGGTGCAAAGTACATGCTAAAAGTTATACATTACCTGCTGAGGCCATTTTTGATATCCCCAGGACAGGGAAATAACCTCACGAAGGACATGTATTAAATGTAAGTAGTTCATTCTTTTAGTTTTACATTATGTTAGTAGTTAAAGCTTAATGGTAATATATTATGTTGCATTCAGTAGTCAGTCATTGTTTTTAATGAGAATATTTTTGTTTGTTTGTTTAACAAGAAGATTATATGAAATATTTCATACTTAAACAAGTGTTTAACTTTGAGTATGCGTTCTTGAATTGAAGCGGACAAGAAACAAATAACAGCCTGCCTACTCAGATATTTTCTACTTGTTGTAATATGCTGGCCATTGAAATAAACACTGTTTTTGCATATTTTATGTAATGTTATAATTGCATAGGTGTTTTCTGTACACTGTAGCTTCAAATTATATGAGAATTAAGTACAGTATCTACAGTTAAATCTCAATACAATGTTTTGGTTTAGATCAGTGCACATTTGTGAAGGTATTATTTTGTTTTGCCTCCACATACAGAACATTTTCTTTTATATAAACACAGTAAATGGTGAGAAATATGAAACTCATACAGCTGGTGTGAGATAAATATAAGTGGCAGTCATGGAAAATGGATCCTCGCCTACGGCTCCAGGTAGGAATTAATTTAAACCATCTTTATATAATGTGTACATTTTTGTATATATTGTGTCCACACTTTGTCTCATTTACAGTTTCCATTCTTTTAAAAAGACTTGCTTTCATTATTTTAAAGAAATCTGCATCCACAAAGTTTATTCTCAGATTTTGGTTGCTTTTTTCGGCTTTTTGCAATCCAAGTGAACTCAATAATAATTTTAGACTCATCAGTTCATATATGTATGTGTGTGTGTGTGTGTGTGTGTGTGTGTGTGTGTGTGAATGAGTGTGTATGTGAGTGCAAGTGTGGGTGTCCAGGGTGTGTTCCCACCTTGCTCCTAGTTATTCTGGGTAGGCTCCGGACCCACCACGACCCTGAACTGGATAAATGGTTATAGACAATGGTTATAACAAATGGTTATAAACACTATTATGTCTACTGTTACATCCGTTTTCATTTTAACTAGGCTGTTTAACCATTTTGGATTTATAACTTCAGGTTCAGGTCAAAGTACTCCCAAGCCTATGTGGCTATAATTACAAAGCAGAATGTTTTTTATGAAGTGCTGTTGGAGGGCTTGAATTTCACACACATTCAATACTGCTGTCTGGTCTTGCTCTACATGGCCTGGCATTTCTCCACATTTATAGAATCGTTCACTACAGTGGCAATCTTGTGCTGATATATGTTGTTTCTGATCTATTTGACATTTATGTCACAAATTTGATCCAAAGTATTGAGCTTTATGCAGTGACATAAATATTCAGGAGAAATAACAAATCACAGATTCTTGTTTTTTTTTTGCTTTTTACAAAATGTCTTAACTCTTTTGAACAAGGTTTTGTTGCAAGAATGGTAATATAACTTGTCTCCGACTAAATATAGATGAGCTGAGGATTGTGCTGTTGGGGGAAGCTGGATCTGGAAAGACTAAAGTGGCCAGTCTACTGTTGGGACGAGAAGACATAAAGGAAGACAGGGAACAATGTGTTTTACATGATTATAAACAAGCAGAGCGTAAGATCTGCCTGGTGGACACTCCAGGATGGGATACACATTCCATGCAAAATATACCAGACATTATTAAGAACGAAATTGCCAGAAGTGCAACCCTTTGCCCTCCAGGACCTCACTCTGTGATTGTGGTGCTGCCTGTGGCTGAACTCTCTGAAGTACCTTCTCCAGATGAGTTAGAAACATTGCAGCAGCATGTGGAACTCCTGACAGAGAAGGTCTGGAAACACACAATGGTGCTGTTCTTATGTGATGGAGATGTGGCAGACACCATAGTCGAAAAACATGTTGAGAATGCAAGAAACATTCTGGACAAATGTGGCAGCGAATACTTTGTTCTAAGAAATGTGGGCTCAGAAACCAATATTCATGCGCTCCTCAAGAAAATAGAGAATGAGGTGGGTAAATCCGATGATTACCCCCTGCCACAGAGCAAACCCTCAAAACATGAAGTTACAGAGGCAAAGAGGAATACAATGACTTCTATAGAAGAGTCAGAGGAGAGAGTAGCACTCCGGCAAAGACGAGGAAGTACTCAAGTGCTCCCTCCAAGTTGTAAGTATATTACATCACATTTGACATTCATTTTAGCCGCCCAGTTTTTTTTCTTACAGTGTACGAGCAGAACTACTACTACTACTGTTAATATGCTTTTGAATAAAACAGTTCATGTAGTTAATAACTAAATATTAATCTACATAATTGTTTTCAGTGAATGAAGAACAGAAGGCTCCTGGAACTCCAGAAATTGTTGAAGCTATCAAACAGCAGACTCAAGATGAATTCCATATTCCACCGTACCTCAAACCAGTAACCATAATATTAATGTCAATCTTTGGGGCCCTTTTAGGCTCAGTGACTGGGGCTTCATATGGAACACTAGGGTCAGCTGTGGGGATTGTTGTTGGTTTTTTTGTATCAATTCCAGTCTCTGTTTGTCTGATATATGCCATAAAGCTGGCACAAACAAGAACATCTTAGACACCCATATTTTAAATAAATATATAAGTATACATACACAGGTGTGCAATTTATTAAATAATTGTACACTGTTACATTTTTGTGTCTTTGGTAGTTGATATGTTTGACAGGCAAGTATGTATTTATCTTCTATAGCTTATTTATCTGCTGTTTAAGTGAACTCAAGATTTGTGTTTTGTCAGGGACTGTGAATTAAATATACATCCTAAAACTTGAGAAGGCACAGAGCTGTTGTAGGGTCTACACATCAAGGCAAACGAATGAAATACATAACACATTTCACTTGCAGTAATTTCACTGTAAAAGTTATATGTCACATTGTTTTGTTTTGTTCAGTATGAAGTTGCAGTTTGCAACATATAACAATGTTTATTATAAATACTTGTGGAGTCTGTAAGTAAAATGCATGTAGGTGTGTGTTGGAGTGAGTGGGTGGGTGGTAACGGTGGAGTCCTGAACATATACCCAATTACCAATGGCACTTCAGAAAAAGGAAAAACTGGCCCAACACATGCTGGATAGCGGTCATGCTCTTTAGTTTTTATTTATATTTGTGGTCGCAGTCACACAGCTCCAGGGACCTGTAGGTTCTGGGTTCAAGTCCTGCTCCAGGTGACTGTCAGTGAGGAGTGTGGTGTGTTCTCCCTGTGTCTGCATGGGTTTACTCCGGGTAACTGTCAGTGAGGAGTGTGGTGTGTTCTCCCTGTGTCTGCATGGGTTTACTCCGGGTGACCGTCTGTGAGTGGTGTGATGTGTTCTCCCTGTGTCTGTGTGGGTTTCCTCCGGGTGACTGTCTGTGAGGAGTGTGGTGTGTTCTCCCTGTGTCTGCGTGGGTTTCCTCCGGGTGACTGTCTGTGAGGAGTATGGTGTGTTCTCCCTGTGTCTGCGTGGGTTTCCTCCGGGTGACTGTCTGTGAGGAGTGTGGTGTATTCTCCCTGTGTCTGCGTGGGTTTCCTCTGGGTGACTGTCTGTGAGGAGTGTGGTGTGTTCTCCCTGTGTCCGCGTCGATTTCCTCCGGGTGACTGTCTGTGAGGAGTGTTGTGTGTTCTCCCTGAGTCTGCGTGGGTTTCCTCCGGGCGACTGTCTGTGAGGAGTTTAATGTGTTCTCCCTGTGTCCACGTGGGTTTCCTCCGAGTGCTCCGGTTTCCTCCCACAGTCCAAAAACACATGTTGGTAGGTGGATTGGCAACTCAAAAAAAAAGTGTCCGTAGATGTGTGTGAGTGAATGTGTGAGTGTGTTTCGCCCTGTGAAGGACTTGTGCCCCCTCCAGGGTGTATTCCCGCCTTGCGCCCAGTGATTCCAGGTAGGCTCTGGACCCACCGCGACCCTGAACTGGATAAGCGCTTACAGATAATGAATGAATGAATGAATGTATGACTACTTGACGATTCTTAGGTAGCAACCGACAAAAATGTTTTGCATTAACCATTTTAACAACACACACAGTATATAAATCTAGTTTTCCTTTGTGTAATTATTGTAAATATTGTATATATTTTACATTAAACAGCACAATATACACACAGTGAAATGAACTGTTGGACTGGATTAAGTCTGTGACTTTGACTGAAACATTAAGATAGATCAAGTTCAATTAAATATGTCAAAATCGAAACGTTAAATTTTCACTGCATGTTTTTTAATTAACCCAGTCCCATTTTAAAATGAAATAGAATTACAGGGAATGATTTGTGATCTGTATGTGTGGCATATTTAACTTTTCTCTGAACACGTAGGTTACAAAGAACATTTATGTTTCCATATTCTTTTAACTTGTCATTTGTTAATAAAGGCTTGGGTAGCTCATTCCACTCCCTAGTGTCCAACAATTCCAAGTAGCCTCCATATGTAAAAACAAACCAAGAACATGAATGAATTATCGAATAAACCTGTGCTGTTTACAACATGTGAATTTTATTCTGTTTACTTATCTTCCTGTGTAAAGCGCTTTAAAATCGTGCTGTAATTGTTTATAATAATATTGTATAAATAAGGTTTTCAGTGAACAACTTTTTTGTATTTTGTAAATATAAACTGATTTAAAGTTTGACAATATTGTTCTGGTATCAGTCATGCTAATAAAACAGTTTTAAGTCTTGAAACTTAAGAGGTGCGTAGGGAATAGAGAGAGAGAGAGAGAGAGAGAGAGAGAACAAGGACAGGTTACTTCTGTGCCCAGAGCCCATAATTTGCTGCTACACAATTGCACACAAAATTATTTGTTCAAACTTGTCTGAGCCAGATTCACAATGTCATTTTTACATATCAAAGCAAAGAAAGGGGATTACATTCACGGATGACAGCATAAAAGTCGGGAGATAGGATTTTAGTAGCCTGTATACATAAAAAATATAAGGAATATATATTGTTTTATTAATTTCTTATGATTTCCTCTGTGAACATTATTTTCATCTGATGCCGAAGTTTTCCATATATTTTATTGTTTTTAACTTGAATTTTCTTCTTTCAAAAATAAGGACTAAATCTTTTTTTTACAGGAAGCAATAAATTATTATATTTGTACTCATATTAATGACTGATATTATTCAGAGAGAAATACAGGAAATACTTTTTTCACATTCACTATTTATTTGTATCATGTTTTGTTTGAAATTTCATTTAACGTCTTACATTTAAATTGTTTATACTTTTTGACAATTAAGAGCTGTAGCCAGACTCTCTTTCTCAATAAGTGTTTATTTTTCAATGTGAGATATTGTATATTTATGTTACATACATTTTTCCTATTCGAATCTGTGTAGACTTGTAGCACGTAAGGAATAATATACCTAAGTCTAACAGTATTATTTACTTTCTAACTTTGTCATGGCTGCATTGGTAGTAAAATATTTTGTTAGGACTTTCACAGTCATTTCACAATTTTCAAATATCAGAGAGAACTTTAATGTTAAAATCACATTGTCCTCATATCAGCACATCAATCAGTATGGATTCTCACTGACCACAGACGGTTAGACCACTTTCAAAACATAGATTTTTTTGTTCATGAAAATGATTGACATTCCTCAAAGTAAGAGGAGATATAGGAATATTTGTTCAGTAATTATCCAAAGATCGTGCTGTGTTTGAATCTATTTTAACTCCTCTTTCAGAGCTGAGGGTTGTGCTGCTGGGGAAAGTTGGAGCAGGGAAGAGTAAAGTGGAGAGGTTCCTTTTGGGCAGCAAGGATTATATCTAAAGTTACTTAAAATAGTAATTAAACACGTGGAGCTTCTGTCTGAGAGGTTCTGGAAGCACACATCCAGCGATGAAGAAGTGGAGGACCCTGCAGTCAGACAGTACATTCAGAAAGCAAACAGACTGCTGGAAAATTGTGGCAACAGACACTGTGTCCTCCGTTCTGAAGACCAGGTCCCAGAGATCATTCAGGAAATAGAGGCAATTGTGGAAGGAAACTGTGGTGAGTTCTTCCTGCCACCAATGTACTATGAACATATACAGACCACAAACCCTAAGAATATCACAGAAATTATAAAAATGTACGAGAACAGAGAAGAAATGCTAAGAATAATTCAGTATAAATGAAAAGCAGAGGAAGCTGTTCTTATGAAAGTCTTCGGGGAGTAGGGCTGGGCGATATGGATCTAAAATAATATCACAATGTTTTAGGGTATTTTGGCGATTACAATATTCTTGGTGATATGACTAAACTCTGAAAAATATTTTTATTAATTTCAAGAACACACTATTGCAACCAAAGAAATGTTATATTAATATTAAAGTTTTATTTTACTACTAATATAACAGTTTGAAACATTCAGAAGTGACACTCCTGTTTTTTGTAGAAAAGTCTCAGAGCCACTTTCCACTGTACTACACTTTGACTAAATGACTCATGTAAGGAGCATATGCCATATTAAGGGCAATGGCATGATGTCATCACATAAATAAGTCATAATATCATGATTATCACAATATTGAGTTTTTTTTTATTGTTTTAAAAATTATTGCGAAATTATCACAAATGATACAATATGGCACAGCCCTATCAGGGAGACCGTCCTTGTCATGGGTAATATTTTAGTTATTTATGTTTAGTTATTATGGAAACGTTATATGTAAAATTCTTAGTAAAATATTTTATTATATCCTCTTACCTCTCTCTCTCTTATCCTTCAAGATATTTTGCATAATCCAGAAAGTTGTGACCCCTATACTGAGAACTTTTTTTGAAGGCCACAATTCATGCACAGTTGAGTGTCTCCCTTGGTTTAGTACAATTCAACAAAGTAAGCAATTTTGATAAATCCGATAAAGAGTATTTTCCCGTTTTCCATTCCATTTTCTACATGGGCCCTCTGTCCACCTTGTTTGTTTTCTGGAAAAAGCTTTTCGTTGGAGGTGTGCACTCACAGAACCAGGAGATCTCAGCCAATAGCATTCAACAAGTGCCTACCAAGTCCTCTGATTGGTCAGAAGGGTTCTCCAATCCCAATTACTTTTGCACCACACTGAACGTGGAAGTTGTCATGTGTGCATCACAGATTCCAGCAGGTGTAATCATTTATTTGTGTCTTTGCAAGACAAATATTCCCCCCAATAAATTATTGCATTGCACAGATTCACATATTTTTTCTGTGAATGTGCAGCTTTTTTGCATGTGTGAATGTGTTTTGCACCATATTACCTGCTGCACATGGTGGAAAATTGTGATATTTACAGGTTTGCAACTCCTGGAGAGATTTTCTCTGTGATTTCAAATTTATTGATACACATGTGTGACTATTTTATGCAACTACAAATTTCACTGTCACTTTTGCTCTGGGGTTTTGCACCAAATACACCTCCATATATTGTGCACTTGTTCAGATTCGACCTCTGGTGTCTAGGCATATAAATTACAGTAACAAAATCATCAAGTGCAACTCTAGTGCTTGGGTGGGTATCATTTTGCTGACAGAGAGGCAGAATTAATTTCATAATTATGTCATTTATACTGAAAATATATTTTAAAGCTGAAAACATTGTACTCTATAATTATTTATATATTTATTGCACATTAAAGGCATGAGCACTGACTAAATGCTGTGTATTGCACTTACTATGTTTTGTTCTTTCTAGATATTGCACTGATCAGATACTGTGTAAGTTTAGTTCTTTCTAGGTATCTGCACTGGCCCTTGTTCTGGCAGTGTCTGAGCTCAAGGGGAGACTGGACACATACCTATTTGTACCAGTGAGGATAAACATTCTGTTTGAACACTAAGCACATTTGTGAGTCGCTCTGGATAGGAGTGTCTGCTAAATGCTGTAACTGTACATTTTTTATGTGTTTTTTTAATTAACACAGAATTGGTCTCTGTATTAGAAACAGGCATTTAATTGTTCTGTCACACTATGGCTGTTACTGACTGCTGAGTGAAACTGAAATTATTGTTGGTCTTTCTTTTAAGTTATCTTTGAATGTTCAAGTCAGGGTTTGGCAGGCAAACCTAAACCTGGATATGCTTAAAAGAGTAAATTCTCCTTACCGTGAAATGTGTGTAATGTTTGCACCAATTTAACCTTTTATTATTATTCATTTGGAAAACTTGCTGTGCTCCAACATCTGTGCAATAATCATGCTGTCTTATCAGCATCTTGACATACCACACCTGTGAGGTGGATGGATCTCGGCAATGGAGAAGTGCTCACTAACACAGATTTAGACAAATTTGTGAACAATATTTGAGAGGAAAAGGCCTGTTGTGTACATAAAAAGGCTTAGATCTTTGAGGTCAGCTCATGAAATATGAGAGCAAAAACAAAAGGGTTGTGTTTATATTTTTGTTCTGTAAGTCTAAACCAAACTATCAAATATGTCTGAAAACTCACCAGGCAGGTCTTTAATACTGGTTCACACTCCCTGTGGCAGTCCCTTTAGAGATGTAGTCCTTCTGTGTCTGTTTACAAGATGGAAGAGAATCACATATAAAGTGCACAACCACAGAATAACAGTACAACTCAGTTTACTGTAAACCAGGGATGCTCACCTCAGATCCTGAAGAGCCTGTGTCCAGCATTGTTGGATCATTTTCCTACTTGAGAAGACCCACTTAAACGCAGCAATTAATAGAGGAGTAGAACATGAGAATCATCACACTGTGCTGGACACCAGCCCTCTAGGACAGGAAATAAATGTCCCTGTTATGGAGTATATATGATGAATACATTTACAATCTTATTGTAGTCTTTTTATAGTTATGTATTTATTTTCTGTATAATGTATTGCAAACAATGCTTTATTTATTTTTTTATTGCTAATGTTAGCATTAGATAATGTAGCTAGAGACAATGGCAGAACAAAAATCCAGTAAAAACATTTATGAGATCAATTAGCCTAACGATCTAAACTTCAAGCTCTAACGTAGCTACATTAATATGTGTTTGTCTGTCGGTAATTGTTTTTTTATATTATTATTCGCAAGGGGATATGGACGACATTTAAATTCTGAGGTAACTTTACTGGCTAGCTAACACTAATCTAGCATGTTACTGAAAGAGCAACTAAGGCTTAACCATGATTATAACGCACAATTAATAACCAAAGTATTCATTAAATACATTGAACTAATTGTATTCAAGGTCGAGTGTTTTTGAAATAAATTATTTTCGTACTTAGATACAGAGTTTGTGAGGGTCCGTGTATCGATCGATGGCTCCGCTGAAGAATCCGTTAAAAAACCGCTTCAAACCTCAACAACCAGCGGCTCGCGCTGCCACCTCCCTGACGAGCACGGGTTTAACCAAACGCATGCGCAAGGGCACCCAGCAATTCTATTCGCCGTGTCTAAATCTACACACACACACACTTATGTTGGTATAGCTATATTTGCAAGGACGTCCGTAGAAATAATGATTACTGTAGCTAAATAACGCCACCCAAGCTTAACTTCAGTAACCAAAAAGAGACCTGTTTACTCTTATTTTTTCACACAAAAGTGCCCCTTTGTAAAAAAGTTGAGGACCAATAAAGTGTCCTGACAGTACAACAAAAATGTGAGAAACTTATCCTTGCGAGGACATCTGGTCATAATACGCCCACCCCACACACAAAAGCAGTATTAATTCACTAAAAACTTCATCCAATCTGTAAAAGCTACCAAATACCCCTTTTCAACCCAAGTCAATTTCTATCTGAAATAATAGTAATAATTAAAAAAATAAATAATAAAATTATGTCGGTATGGAACTCTGGATTTTTTCAAAGTGGCCAATAGGTCGTCATTTTACCACACAGCAACGTTATTTCCCAGTAAACATTTAGCCGTTGATTCAACGTTGAAATAACGTAATGACTGCCCTTTAATCAACGTTATTTTAAGGTTGAAAATGAAAGTTGAAAAGACGTCCAAACACAGACATTGAAAAGACGACTATTAGACGTATTTTGGACGTCCATTGACGTTATTAATTGGTTCCTAAATGAATTACTTGTATAAAACGCATATTGGGCGTCTACTGACGTTTAAAACATGTCCTTGACAGACAGACTACTTTTAGACCTATTTTGAACGTCCAGGGACGTTCCTTGTTTACTGGGTTTATAATAACCTTGTGACAACGTTGTTCAGTAAACGTAATCAGTTGTAGCAACGTTGTAAGAAAGTAGACAACGTTGTGACAAAGTTGTGTGTTTGCTGGGTTGACATTTCAGAGACTG
Source organism: Hoplias malabaricus (assembly GCF_029633855.1). Classification (NCBI taxonomy): domain Eukaryota; kingdom Metazoa; phylum Chordata; class Actinopteri; order Characiformes; family Erythrinidae; genus Hoplias; species Hoplias malabaricus. The sequence goes on along the minus strand of NC_089802.1, from coordinate 75,599,007 downwards.
TACTCTATTAAATAATGACACACTTCTTTTTAGACTCTTAAAACACTTAAGCTGAAGACCTTAAAGTGTGTATGCTGGTTAATATTTGTACAGGTGTTTGATTATGTATGACCCCACAAATTATTTTCAACCCCTAGTGACTGAAGTGTGATAAATCCGCTTAGTTAAGCAGAAATTAGTCTGATACATTAGGATTTGTACAGGTTGTGCTTTGCACTGTAAGAGAACTGTACTAAATGTATATGTAGCAACTGTATATATGTGTGTGTAACATGTAGCAGCTGTATATGTATATATGTATGATATGTAGCATCTGTATATGTATATATGTGTAATATGTAACAGCTGTATATGTATATATGTGTGATATGTAGCAGCTGTATATGTATATATGTGTAATATGTAGCAGCTGTATATGTATATATGTGTAATATGTAGCAGCTGTATATGTATATATGTGTAATATGTAACAGCTGTATATGTATATATGTGTAACATGTAGCAGCTGTATATGTATATATGTATGATATGTAGCATCTGTATATGTATATATGTGTAATATGTAACAGCTGTATATGTATATATGTGTAATATGTAACAGCTGTATATGTATATATGTGTGATATGTAGCAGCTGTATATGTATATATGTGTAATATGTAGCAGCTGTATATGTATATATGTGTAATATGTAGCAGCTGTATATGTATATATGTGTAATATGTAACAGCTGTATATGTATATATGTGTAACATGTAGCAGCTGTATATGTATATATGTATGATATGTAGCATCTGTATATGTATATATGTGTAATATGTAACAGCTGTATATGTATATATGTGTAATATGTAGCAGCTGTATATGTATATATGAGTAATATGTAACAGCTGTATATGTATATATGTGTAATATGTAACAGCTGTATATGTATATATGTGTGATATGTAGCAGCTGTATATGTATATATATGTGATATGTAACAGCTGTATATGTATATATGTGTAATATGTAACAGCTGTATATGTATATATGTGTAACATGTAGCAGCTGTATATGTATATATGTGTAACATGTAGCAGCTGTATATGTATATATGTGTCATATGTAGCAGCTGTATATGTATATATGTGTCATATGTAGCAGCTGTATATGTATATATGAGTAATATGTAACAGCTGTATATGTATATATGTGTAATATGTAACAGCTGTATATGTATATATGTGTGATATGTAGCAGCTGTATATGTATATATGTGTGATATGTAGCAGCTGTATATGTATATATGTGTCATATGTAGCAGCTGTATATGTATATATGTGTAATATGTAGCAGCTGTATATGTATATGAGTAATATGTAACAGCTGTATATGTATATATGTGTAATATGTAACAGCTGTATATGTATATATGTGTGATATGTAGCAGCTGTATATGTATATATGTGTAATATGTAGCAGCTGTATATGTATATATGTGTAATATGTAGCAGCTGTATATGTATATATGTGTAATATGTAACAGCTGTATATGTATATATGTGTAACATGTAGCAGCTGTATATGTATATATGTATGATATGTAGCATCTGTATATGTATATATGTGTAATATGTAACAGCTGTATATGTATATATGTGTGATATGTAGCAGCTGTATATGTATATATGTGTAATATGTAACAGCTGTATATGTATATATGTGTAATATGTAGCAGCTGTATATGTATATATATGTGATATGTAGCAACTTTATATATGTGTAATATGTAGCAGCTGTATATGTATATATGTGTGATATGTAGCAACTGTATATGTATATATGTGTAATATGTAACAGCTGTATATGTATATATGTGTGATATGTAGCAACTTTATATATGTGTAACATGTAGCAGCTGTATATGTATATATGTGTCATATGTAGCAGCTGTAAATGTATATATGTGTAATATGTAGCAGCTGTATATGTATATATGAGTAATATTTAACAGCTGTATATGTATATATGTGTAATATGTAACAGCTGTATGTGTATATATGTGTGATATGTAGCAGCTGTATATGTATATATATGTGATATGTAGCAGGTGTATATGTATATATGTGTAATATGTAGCAGCTGTGTATGTATATATGTGTAACATGTAGCAGCTGTATTTGTATATATGTGTAATATGTAGCAGCTGTATATGTATATATGTGTAATATGTAGCAGCTGTTATAAAAAGCCACCAAAAAGGCAAACCTAACACAGTCCTCCCCTTTAAAGTAACGCTGCTCTTGCGTAAGTGAGTTAGATCATTGCTTCAGGGCGCTAGAACAGTCGACTCTTTCGGCTCCCAAACGACTCTTTCGATTCTTTAACCGTTAAGCAATATCATACCTCATTTGTAAAATGTAATACCTGTTTTTCTCAAGTGATGTTCCCGTACCGCTGGAATGAGTTGGAGCATTTTCGTTAATCCTCCAGCATTCGTGACACTGTCGTAGACGAAACAAAACAAATTTTCAGAGCAATGCTCGAGACTTCACAGAAGCGTACTCTTTCTGCAGAAAAGGAGAACAATCCAACGATTAAGATCTGTAATTATTACGAAGAACACTAGTCATAAAGTAGAGTAAAATCAAAATAAGGAAACTATATTGAATCGCATTGTCAAGGTGAATCGGTTCCCAAAGAGTCATATTTTCAAACACATCGAGGTCTTCGTTGCGCAGAAGAATCACCTGGAAATCACAGACAAAATCTACGAATAGTTGTGAGTTCATCTTTATTTTTGCACCCACCCTAAAGTGAGAATATAGTGCATGCACATTTGGTCTTTTGATAGTTTGATTTTCCGTCAGCCCAGTGATTCTTAAGCTAACGTTACTGGAACAACTTCCGGTATTATGTAGCATTAACTATGGCCATCTTGAAGGGAATGAGCTACGTTGAAACATTAATAGAATAAAAATAAAGATAGTTTAGCGTTCAGTTTTACAAATACGTTCCAGATTACTTTGGACTACGACTGTAAGAATTCCTGGAACAGTTTTTTTCCTCCATGATTATTCTTCTGAAATGAATGCCTTTACTACATCTCTCTTCTGAAAAGACTTGTTAATGAGTGAAATATTTCCCTGAAGATTGGATTCAGACATCATTACAGGGTCAAGTGCTGGATCACAAACCCAACGGTGGGTTTTTATAGCTCTCCCACCAACACTCGGCGATAAGCCACTTTTTTTATGCTTTCTAGGAGTTATCCGAGCGGTGTGTGAACAATTGAATGCCTCTGCTCAGAATCTACTGCCGTAAAGTTGGTTACTGCCGTAAAGTTGGTTTCATATTCGACATTCCGTTGACATTCGGAATTCCGCTTTTTTCCCGCCAGTTACCAAACGTATATTCATCATTCATACAGTTGCAGATTCCTAATGTAACAAACGATCCAGAACATGACACCCATAACCTTTATTCACTAAACTGTACTTGCTGAGATTAAGCCAGAAACGCAGCCGATTGTCGCTGTTTTTACCCCTGCGCCCAGCTCCAGCGTTAGGGACCGTCGCACAATTACTAAAATAAATGTATAGTGTTTAATGTTAATATCCAAATATTAATCTCTTTCCTTATTGTACCTAATGATGTCACATCAACTTGCAACTGTACACAGTTTTATTCCTTACATACTAAGGCTAATTTCGGTGAAAAATTTTATTATTATTATTATTATTTGTTTATTTTTACTGAATTAAATAACCAAATACATATTAAAAGTTATGGGACCAAATGATATCAAAACAACTCAAAAGTACAGATATTTATTCTTTACACATTACAAGGCTTATTTTGGTGAAAAATTAAGAAATTTATTTTATGATGATTAAAACAACAATATAACTCTATTAATCTCTCACGTCGTTGGACCTAATGATTTTAAACCAACACAGAATAATATAGATATTTATGCTTCACATATTACAAGGCTTATTTTGATGAAAAATTCAGTCATTCATTTTATAAAGATTAAAATAACCATATAAATCTATTAATCTCTCAGTTTATTGGACCTAATGATGTCAAACCAACTTACAAAAGTCCAGATACTCATTCTTGACACATTACAAGGCTTGTTTTGGTGAAAAATTCTGTCAGTTATTGTATAATGATTAAAATAACCTTATAAATCTATTAATCTCTCACATTACTGGACCTAATGGTGTCAAACCAACACAGAACAATATTAATTCTTTACACATTACAAGACTTATTTTATTAAGTGGGACAGGGGCATGTTTACCACTGTGTTACACCACACTCTGTAAGGGTTTGAGAACTGAGGAGACCAGTTGCTGTAGTTTGAAAATAAACCGTTTCTGATTCTTGGTTGTTATAAGATTTCAGCTGCTCAACAGCTCAGGGTCTCAGTTACATTGTTTTACCTTTGATAATGCACCAGATGATTTAGGTTGGTGACAGGTCAGGACTAGTTTAGCTCCCGGACTCTTTTACTAAGAAGCCATGCTGTTGTAACCCATGCAGAATGTTCATTGGCCTTGTCTTACTGATATAAGCAAGGTCTTCAGCCGATAAAGACATTGTCTATATGAGAGCATGTTGCTCCAAAATCTTTAAATATTGTTCAGCATTAACGGTGCCTCCACAGATGTGCAAGTACACAGATGTACACTAATGCCCCCTCATACCATCATGGATGATGACATTTGAACTGTGCACTTATAACAAGCTGGACGGTTCCTCTCCTCTTTAGCCCAGAGGATGCATAATTTCATATTTTATTTTGTCAGACCACAGGGCACTTTTCCACTTCACCTCAGTACATCTAAAATGAGCTAAGGCCCAGTGAAAACAGCACTGTTTCTGGATCTTATTTATATCTGGTTTCTTCTTTGAATTTGTGAGTTCTAACTTGCATTAGAATAAATCATGTTCACAAACAGTGGATTTGTGAAGTGTTTCTGAGCCCATGCATTGATTTCAACTACAAAAACATACCTGTTTTTAATTCAGTACCATCTGAGGCCCCAGAGACCACAGCCAGTTAATACTGGATTTGGGCCTTGCATATAGAATAAATGAATGAATGAATTAATTAATCAATCAATTTAGACTCAAAAGTGTCCGTAGGTGTGAATGTGTGTGTCTGTGTTGCCCTGTGAAGGACTGGCGCCCCCTCCAGGGTGTATTCCCGCCTTGCGCCCAGTGATTCCAGGACCCACCGCGACCCTGAATTGGATAAGCACTTACAGATAATGAATGATCAATCAATTTATGAGGTGTATTGGCAATAGGAATTGAAATCAATGCATGGTTTCAGAAACACATCTACACTGTCTGTGAACATGATTTATTCTAATGCAAGTTAGAACTCACAAATGCAAAGGAGAAACCCAATATAAATAAGATCCAGAAACAGTCTGCATTCTCTGGGCCCTAGCTCATATAAGATGTACTGAGGTGAAGTAGAAAAGTGCCCACGCAGACACAGGGAGAACACACCACACCTCTGACAGACAGTCACCCGGAGGAAACCCACACAGACACAGGGAGAACACACCACACTCCTCACAGACAGTCACCCGGAGCGGGACTCGAACCCATAACCTCCAGGTCCCTGGAGCTGTGTGACTGCGACACCTACCTGCTGCACCACCGTGCTGCCCGCAACAGAGGAACTTCTGTATTTAATTAAAAATGGATGAAAAAGGCAGCATTCATTATTATTTCTGTAACATAATTAAGTAACTCCTGTGTAAAGACTCATGTCACTTTTCATCATGTGCATGTGGAAATGGTTGCACCTTGCACTGCTCCCACGGTGGTATTGCTTCGTCCCATCCGCATCTGTAAGCTTTCAGAAAATGTGCAAATTACGTACGAAATGAATACCGGACAGAAGGCTGCGTCCGTATCCGTATTTAACGTTGCGCATAAACCAGGCCTTTGTTGTGCGTTGCACTGGTCTGACAGAGCAGTGCTGCTGGAGTTTTTAACACTGATGGACAACATTCTGTAGAACTACAAAGTGGGACTGATAAAACAGAAAATAATGGTAGAAACAAACATGTCATTTTGGTGATCTGTCTGATAGGTGTTTAATATGTTAATGTGTAAAGTTGTGGTGCACAGTGATATGGGAATTATATGGGTATCGGCAGATAAGTGCCTTTTTAAGGATTATTGGCATCTGACTGATGCTTTGATTTTACCAATATTTCAAACAGATAATATGCCAGATAAAGACTGGGTGACAAAAAAGAGCTCAGACTCTTCCCCTTCTGACCGTATGTAGAAGCACAAAAGCAGTGCTGAAGCACTTATTTATGTATTGTAGAATAGTTATATTGTTAAGATGTTATATGAATTAAACTAATTATTATTATTTTTAATGTACGAGTTTCAAGTTGTGTTGCTCATACCTGGATAAAATTAATATGCATTTCTTCTGCTTTTCTCTGATTAGATCATGCTGCACAGTCCAAATCCTCACTGTCCACAGAGCCTTCAACAGCCCCAACTGGGATGTGAAGAAATGCACACAGAAAGAGAGGATCTTGGGGAACAGCCTTTTGAGAGACGGACCTGTACACTGCAAGTGGAGGAGACAGAGGAGAACGACATGAGACATAGGCTTAATAGTGCTCTTGGGGGTCGCCCTACATGTGAGTAGCCTATAAATTCACTCGCTGTTTTACTACTGCATTTAAAGGAGCAATCAATCATTTTCTCCTGTGATTCTTCTTCATAGATCACACAGCTATGAAATGTTTAATTACTCCTATATATAATCCTGCAGCTCTTCGACAACAAACACATAATTATATATCATAATAATTAAGTTATTAATGAGAAACAAGTTTGGTGGCTGTTTTTTTTGTGCTGGTTCTACAACACTTTAGTACCTAGGAAAGAAGTAATCCTCCACCAGTTAGTTATTGATGTGGAAAGTCAAATCCTATCGTTAACACTCAGTATAGAATCGAAAGCAGTAGGTGAAATCATTCTGAATCCTGATCTGTATATCGTCACTGTCCGATTAAAAACATGCATCTCCATTTTTGTCAATTTTTAGTTTACGATGTCATTAAAACACAGCAGCTGTCCTTCACACTGTGTGAACATTTCATGATGAATGGAGCAATAAAGACACTCCAAATATTACTCTAAAGTTACTATTTGGGGAGATACATTTTTAATTAGACAACGACAATAATTAAATTGGTTGTTTTTTTAGGATATATTAGCTTTGTAGCTCAAAATATAATTTTGTGTGTGTGTGTGTGTGTGTGTTTTCACAGTCAGCAAGCAGACAGACAATTCTGAAGATTCGAAGAACTCCAGGAGTAGCGACATATAACAACAGATGATGACTAAACTTAAGAATTGTACTGCTGGTGGGGTCGGTGAAATATAGATCAGAAACAACACAGTTATTAGCTAAGCTTTCTAGATGCAAATTAATACATTGCCACAGTGAACAATAGCATGCCATGGCCACATTATTTGTACATCTTTGGGTGCTATATTGAATATACTGTGTTTGCACAATCTGAGCAAATATTGCAAAGATGACAGTGATGGTTTGTTGGCCTTGTGCGTTTATTCCAGCATATGCTCACTCCACTACTTTAAAAAATGTGAGTATTTTCCAAGACAGACCACACTGGTTTGGTTTTTTTTCTATTAATTATGGTAGCAGCGCCAATGGCACAACACTAATGGTGCTGAAATTTCACTCTGTGTTCAGGTGCAGTATGAACCTATCAGTGCTTTAAGAACAGTTACACAAGTTTACGAATTTTATAACTTTGTTGTACCCCGTTATGTTCAAACTTCACCTAAATAACTGAGAGTTGCTCTACGAAATATTGAGAATACCGTTTACTACATGTGCTATTGCTTTTCAAGTTATTATTATTTTAATACAGAGAGTACTATCTTTTTTGGCCCAGGGTTAAGAGCAATGCTCATGGGTTTAGTGTCAAGGTACCTCTACATAAAACGCATTTCTGCCACTTTATAAATCCTCAGAGAAGCTGCTGTTACTACTGTTCTTTTTAGAGTGTTTACTATGTTCCATGCATTTGTTATTTCAGAAATACTTTCCTATGTATGTGTTAAGTTTTTATATTATTATGTTCTTATTTCAAGTCATACCCAGGGAGAGCAATTAAAATGTATTAGAGTTATAACTATGAACTACACCAGTCTTCTCTTTCTGTAAAATGTAAAAAGCTGTGGTTTTAAATATTATTTGTGTCCCCGCGTTTCTTTGGTGGTATAAACTTTATCTTTGTACTTGAATGTAGTTTTTTCAGCTGAGCAACAAAACCTGCTGAGTCGGTGTGCTTGGATCCCTTCTGTGGTTGGACTTTGTTGAGTGCTGCTATTGCATGAATGTTTTCTTACCAAGACTGTTACATAAAGAAAAATCACTTGAAACTAAGTTAACTGTGTAAGCTATTTTGCTGAACTTGTTTGACTGTAATCAGAAACCTAATTTTAATACAATTGTAAATTGTTGTGATGCACTTGTTTTTCAAGAGTAAACAACTGCAGCACAATTGTTTCAAAGGGATCTGTAATCACGGTATTTATTTAGAATCACTGATCTATAAATGGACAAAATCAGAATGTACATCTCTGGCTCTGAAGAAATAAATATATTCAAGTACATAATCTGTGAAAGTGAATATACACTTACATTACGGATTATAGTCAAATATCATTTAGCTTCCTGTTTTTCCATTTTATTGAAGGACTTGAGCCTCCCCTGGAGGTTTATCCCTGTAACAGCATAGAGTTCCAATCACCAGACAAAGTAACTACCATGAATAACATTTTCTTTCTGTTTTTTCCGCAGCCTTTATCACACAGATACTATAACACATTCTTAATCCATCACGCTCAGATTCTCAGAATTAGCACAACAACAAAGACTTGTGATGTTTATTCTGGGCTAATTTGGTCTTCTATGAATATTTTGTTCGTTTGTTTTAAACTTAAGCTATCAACAACACTCCAAAAAACGGTCAGTCCAGTTAAACTGTATTTTGTAACTGTGACCTGTAAAGTGTCTTGTTTTTTTATTTTGACAAAAAAAATTGCATCTAAATAAAAAGATGTAATCTTTCACAGTGTGTCAGTTATTCACGGAGGTGGGCGTTTGTAAAAGGTGTCAAAGCTGATCATTCTGATGTAGCACAGCAGGTAGGTGTCGCAATCACACAGCTTAAGGGGCCTGGAAGTTGTGGGTTCGATTCTCGCCCCGGGTGACTGTCTGTGAGGAGTGTGGTGTGTTCTCCCTGTGTCTGCGTGGGTTTCCTCCGGGTGACTGTGAGGAGTGTGGTGTGTTCTCCCTGTGTCTGCGTGGGTTTCCCTGGGTGACTGTATGTGAGGAGTGTGGTGTGTTCCCTCTGTGTCTGCGTGGGTTTCCTCCGGGTGACTGTCTGTGAGGAGTGTGGTGTGTTCTCCCTGTGTCTGTGTGGGTTTCCTCCAGGTGACTGTCTGTGAGGAGTGTGGTGTGTTCTCCCTGTGTCTGTGTGGGTTTCCTCCCACACTCCAAAAACACACGTTGGTAGGTGGATTGGTGACTCGAAAGTGTCCGTAGGTGTAAGTGTGTGTGTGTGTTGCCCTGTGAAGGACTGGCGCCCCCTCCAGGGTGTATTCCTGCCTTGCGCCCAATGATTCCACGTAGGCTCTGGACCCACCGCGACCCTGAACTGGATAAGGGTTACAGACAATGAATGAATGAATAATAATAAACCGGTTTTAGCAAGGAGTGGACTGAAACATAAGGTTAATTGTTTTGTTATGTGTATTGATATGAAATATTATAGTAACAATGTAAAATTTAATATATAAACAATATGCAGATATCAGTAAGTAAATAAATAGTAGGTTAAATATAACCAACAAATCTAACTACATAGTTTACACATTAGATAGAGAAGTATATTTAAAATGTAAATATATGTTAAAAAAACAAATGAACATAAATGAAAATGAGTTGTGGGCCATGGTTATATTTAATACATTTTTATAATAAATGCATGAACACAGCACATATCAACATGTCTAGGCTGTCTAGTGAAATACAGGTGGGCTGCATTTTCCGGAAAAGCAAGGATAGCCCTATAACTCGAATATAGGGTCAACATGGGTCCATAGTCAAGACTCTCTCTCTCTCTCTCTCTCTCTCTCTCTCTCTCTCTCTCTCTCTCTCTTCTGTGCGCATGCGCTCTGCATCCCTGCTCGGTCCACGGCGGCGTGGCAGTGACGTCAGCAAGAACGGGGAGGGAGGATGAGGAGCAGCAGCATCAGCAGCATCCCGAGCGCACGAGCGACAAAAACACCGCGTTTACAGCCTTGAATCGCAGCTTTACCGAGTCGCGAGCGTCACACGGTCACGGACTAGAGCCGCGGAGGAAACCATGGAGCTGAAGAAGAGCATCTCCGAGCGAGAGAGCGCGCCGCGGAGCTACGGAGCCGTGCGCACCACGCACTGGAGCTCGAGCCCGGACAAAGGTGAGGGGGATAAACACCACGTAAAATCAACGGTCTCATCACATGCGCAGAAAAGCACAGCCCACAGTCTCGCTACAGTAGTGAGTTTACTGTCAGAGTGGAGCCTTAGTCTGCTGCATTTTCAGGAAGGCGTGCAGATAAACATGCATCTTTCATAACGCTCTGACTCCTGAGATGCTGGAACACTGCTGTGAGGATTTGATGGAAGCCATAAGAGCAGTAGGGATGTTATTCTCAGAGTGTATTGTGTGTTCAGAAACAATACGCATCCATCACAGTGCTCTACTCCTGAAATGTTGCAACATTGCTGTGAGGATCTGATGGCATTCAGCCTTGAGAGCATTAGTCTGAGCGGAGTGTTATTGTGGTCTGTTCTAGAAAGAAACGGGGGGGAATGCTCCACTGCCGAGAGGGACATCTCTCACAGATGCACTTTGTCAGTTTGTGTTGTCGACAGTAAAATTTAATCTATGAATTATGTAGGAGTTAATGCTGAAATTAAAATGATATGTGAGTAATACATATGTGCGGTGGGTGTACTTCAGCAGTCGGACCTCTCAGAGATGATATGTGACACGTAGCATTTTTTTAGAAAAATGGTTAATTAACTTTTCCTATTTTTTCTTTTTTACTTGTTTGTACATCAACTGCATCAGAGTTGTTCTGCAGTCGTGATGATAGTAACCAGACATCTTGATGCGTCCTTACACTTCTACCTCACAGTAAATAAATACACAACAAATGGTTCCAATTAAAATAACAATAGTTACTGTGAGGCGAAGTTCTCTGGTGGTTGCTAATAATAAATAATGTTGTATTTGTTGATGACATGTGTTATGATGTCTGGTTCCTATAAGCACCACTTTAAGTTTCTCCACAGTGAACCACCTCCCAGACGAAACCTCTGTGAACTGCACTGTTTAAATCCTACGCTGGAGTTTAATGTAGTCTCCCTTTAAAGCGACAAACTGAAACAAACTGCGATTCCAACTGGAAGCTGGTTGAGCTCAAATGCTTTTCACCAGAAACGAGAGCAGTTCAGAGGAACACACTCGAAACCTGCAGATCCCATTAGCAACCATTTCGTTCTTGTAGATGTTGCTTTATTCTTCTGCATCTCACTGGATTTTCCTCTAGAGGACAGAGCACAAACAACGTATAGCGTATTAATTCTTTAATAATGCAGTTCCTGTCCGTCATCGTTCTTCTTTTATGGATTCACTCGTGGAAGATGTCTGGAATATTCATGTATGTGCTGGTCGTTTTTACTGGGGTTTTAGACAGAATGAGGTTACAGTGTTGTCAGAAAGTGATTAGAGATACTTTTAAATTCATGCTCTTCTGTAACCACTTCATTCTGTCGATGGTCTCGGTGGGTCCAGAATCATTGGATGCAAGGAAGGAATGATAGGGCATCATGCTCTCACCCAGTCACTCACTCACACACAGATTTGGTATCACCAAATTATATATATATATATATCAGATAATTAGACTTAAGCAGTATTTCAAAGCAGTGTTTAATGATGCCTGTTCTCCAGACAAGGAGATTATTAACAACCCTAAAAAATTAATTGTACTAATTTTACAGTCATTCATTCATTCATTATCTGTAACGCTTATCCAGTTCAGGAAACCGGAGCACCGGAGGAAATCCACACAGACACAGAGAGAACACACCACACTCCTCACAGACAGTCACCCGGAGGAAACCCACGCAGACACAGAGAGAACACACCACACTCCTCACAGACATTCACCTGGAGGAAACCCACGCAGACACAGGGAGAACACACCACACTCCTCACAGACAGTCACCCGGAGGAAACCCACGCAGACACAGGGAGAACACACCACACTCCTCACAGACAGTCACCCAGAGGAAACCCACGCAGACACAGAGAGAACACACCACACTCCTCACAGACATTCACCCGGAGGAAACCCACACAGACACAGAGAGAACACACCACACTCCTCACAGACAGTCACCCGGAGGAAACCCACGCAGACACAGAGAGAACACACCACACTCCTCACAGAGAGTCACCCGGAGGAAACCCACGCAGACACAGGGAGAACACACCACACTCCTCACAGACAGTCACACGGAGGAAACCCACGCAGACACAGAGAGAACACACCACACTCCTCACAGACAGTCACCCGGAGGAAACCCACGCAGACACAGGGAGAACACACCACACTCCTCACAGACAGTCACCCGGAGGAAACCCACGCAGACACAGAGAGAACACACCACACTCCTCACAGACAGTCACCTGGAGGAAACCCACACAGACACAAGGAGAACACACCACACTCCTCACAGACAGTCACCCGGAGGAAACCCACGCAGACACAGAGAGAACACACCACACGCCTCACAGACAGTCACCCGGAGCAGGAATCGAGCCCACAACCTCCCACAACATGTTTGCTTTGAGTGACCCACATCTGCGTGCTCTCTGGGAAATATTTCTCTGTGATGCTAATACAGTTAGTTGACATCCAATTTAATACATTCATAAACACCTTATTATCTAACATTTCCTCTCCATTCAACAGCTCTTCATACCTCTCTAGCCCAAGCTTGGCACAGGGCATAGTAGCCTTAAGCTCATGTGCAGCATCCCATTCCTTTGGCAGTGCTTTCCTACAGGGATTTTAAAAGATGAGTGTTTGTAGAGCTGTTTGGACATATGTAATATTTTGGCATCTACAGATATATACATAAAAATGCTAGTTATCAACTTTGACCCAAAATTCCCCCATCACTTTAACCATAAGCATTAGGATGCACTGTTAGAATTGTTCCACTGATTAGTCAGATTTATTCCACCAATTATGCTGTTATTGCTCACACCCCAGTCTCAGCCACTAACACCACAGATGCTCCATCACATCTCACCCAACTCCACACGAAAATGACTTGGCTGTTGGTCTCCGTTATGACTCACGAGGAACACTGAACACTGGCCTGACTCCATAGGGCAGGGACTGAGACTGACCATCTCAAGGAAGCTAATATCTCTGTAGTTTCCGTCTGTAGATGGAAAGACAACTGAGACTTCATTTGCTCAGACATTTCTGCCGTATCAATGTGCAGCTTTTGAGCAACGATATTTCCCACCATGCGTTGTGGTACTAAGTAGTGTTCAGTGTATTAAATGACACACAGAGTCGGACGCACACAGCAGTGGAGACTGTAGTTAAGTCCTTCAGCAAGAGAGAGAAGAACCCGGCTCTATTTATAGCCGTTAGCAGCAGCAGAGCTGGTATTCAGCTCATTGCACTGATCAAGCCCCACAGAGGCTGGATACTGCTGTTTAACAGCATTCACAGCACTTAGCATTGGATTTAAGACTTTATTATACCCCACAGTGCGTTAGTCAGCCCCAAGCATGGGTTGCATATCTGTGATAATGAAATTAAGTTGATGTTTTCACCACATTAAAGAGATGATTTGCCAGAATTGACAAGCGTAACTAATGCTCTGTTGTACACATGCCCAATCACCTCCTGGAGCCTTGTCGTAGTAGTCTCTTGAGCACAAAGTTCCAGCGTAAATGCTGTGTCCTGATGTGTCCTGAAGGTGGACGACATCTTTCAATCTTCAGTCATATTTCAATGACAGAAATGACTTATCAAAAGAGCTAGAAGTTAAAGGCTAGTTAGCAGAGCTAGCTCCTTTATCTGTTTCCTATTTTGTGTTGGGTACAGATAGACCTTCTGTTAATTTATGACAGAAAACTTTCCAATTTCTCCATTAGTCTTTGGTTTTGAAGTAAACCACATTCCACTTTATTTATTTTATTTATTTTTTGGCACAACCAGTACTAGCCTGTTTGTGTTTAGCCTACAGATCAGTGGCAAGGCTAGCAGTCAGTACTGGTTACATCCCCACACAGGGTTTGTGTGACATATTTGTGAAATGCATGCTGGGAATTGTAGTTAAAGAACTTGATAAACATAAACAGTTAACTACTACATAATACAATAGCTAGCATATGAGCTTTAGCCAGGAATGCCCAGTTAACAGCTCACAGAATTGGCTGATGAAGTTGCCATGTTAGCCTTTATCTTCCAGCCCTACTGTGACCCGAAGGCTTTCTGCTACTGACAGCTGGCAGAGCACTGAGGCTATTCTGCACAGCTCTGCATTTATAACAGAGGTTTATTTTTATCAGATGATGATCACGTGAGCTGGTTATATTCATAGTGGGATGTGAAGCGGAAAACATCTCAGACAGCTACACGAAAATCATGCCATGTTTAACTGGGTCCTAATGGACAAATGAACTAATCAATTGGAGAGGCAGAATGGGACACTTGAGAACAGCACTTGTGGCATATAACAGGGACCCGGGGCCTCATTATAGTCAGTGAGAGTGAGCTGTTTGTTTTACCTTTATCAGATGAGTCAGGTACAGAGTGCCATATGAAGTGCCTCTGTTTTGGTGCCACAGCTGCAGGTACAGATTGACATCGCTGATGTGTATCTTCGGTGCCTTGTTATCTTTGCTCTGTTAGAACGAGCTGCTCAGCTGGGAGCAGCTGGCGTATTCACCGGCTTTTGTGCGAGATTCATTAAAGGGCTCTGGCAAGCTGCCACTTACAAATGTTTCCTCAGACTGGTTCTGCGGCGTATCGAACGAGTGGTCAGCAGAGGGAATGAGAGAGAGAGAGAGAGAGAGAAGAAACCACCAGTTCTTCTAATGTGCAGAATTCTTATACAATAAACTATGGGTGGGAATTGCAACATTTTCCCTGATTAAAAATATTGCTGTGAAACTTGAGCCACAGTCTGATTCTGCTGTGATATTTAAAGCCAGTTCATTATCTTTGGATCAAAAATGGCGCTCCAAAATACTAGCTAGAGCTTCATCACTCCAGAGAACACACTTCTACTGATCCACATCCCAAAGCTGGGGCCTTTATATCCCTCTCTATCTGTTTGTATGTCACAGTGAACAAAAATACCCATAAAGTTCTGGTGTCAAATTTACGTTTGTTTCTTTTTAATGCTTTAAAATGTCTATGTTATAAATTCCATGGATGGTTTTCCTTTGTTTTCATTGTATCTCACAAATCTTACATGTCTTATTATTGAGAAATACTTGATTTGAAACCTAGGGTCAGCGTAACAGACAGACAGAGCCACAGGAGTGGATGCTGGTTATTTATATCCTGTCAGTCACAATGTAATATAGGTCCGTGCCATCAGAAAGTGACCTCAGAACATTAATATCTTGAGGATTAACCTGCCAGGAAACAAAGGGCTGAACAGAGTGTGAGGGAACACAAATATGTTACTCACCCTGGCCTACTGTTTCATTACAGAGCAAACTGCTTCATCTCACAGTGGGAATGGCTCTTTGTTCTTAAACAGCCTCTTTGTCCACGCCCATGTTCTGCCCACTGTGGCACACAGCGGGTGTTTGATATGTGCCTGAGAACGGGAGATCGGAGCGCCGCTGGCTGCTCCGGCTCACTTTGACGCACTGTATGAGTCAGCAGGGGTGATGGGGAGGTCGCTGCTGAGATTATTTACATTGCGCTCTGGAGGTCGTTCGATCTTATCCAGCGTGAGAATAACAGGCCTGTCTTTGCTTTGGGAGAACACGTATTCCCACACGTCAGTGTCTGTTTTATTAAAGTGTAGCTGATATTGGTCCTGTCTTACATACATAAACAACCTGACAATACAATGTCTCTGGACAGAAGGGAAGAAACAGCTGTTTCAGTACAAGCCTAAGGATGCTGATTAGCTAGATAGCTTAAAGGAACGCTAGGTAAAGCCAGTGGAGCATCACAATGATTTAGAAGCTGTATTTTTAAGGTAAAAATCACACAAAGCGTTGCTTTAATAGCTATGAATCCTACGTAGCTTCTGGTTGACAACAAAAGGAAGCTCAAGTAAACAAACAGTACTCACTGTCGCCCTCTAAAGGTTTTTATGATCAGTTTAAACCACTTAATCTCGTTGGGTAAAAGAACATTCTACCCATGCTGCTGTTTATGAAACAGCACATTTGTTTCACTCTCATCCCTTTGGCTGAGGCCTCCTACTTGGCAATGACATCAAATGGTGTCACGTTACTTATTTCCTGGAAGGAGGTTTCCACTTTCCAAGTGGTCTGGAATCCAGTGTTAAGTGGTCAGAGTCACTAGATACCAGTGCCGATTGCTCTAAGACTGCAAGGGAAGCTCAGCTTCCCCTAAAATGTAAAAAAAAAATAAGTGATCAAATATGTACTGTTGTGTGTACATGTCATTGAATAAATATGCACTACAACGCGCTCAACTTTTGTTCAGAATCAGCTTCTTATCACTGGTAAAGACGCGGCTTTCCTCTCAATCATTCCCACAGCTTCACAGTGCTTTAAACAGTGAGGACGCTGAGCGTCCACAGAGTTCAATAGCGAAGCAGCGAAGTGCAGCAAAACGAGACGAGTCATTGGATAAATGCTGGGCTTTGTCCCGCCCATCAGACATTTTTTTTCTTGAAAAGGAACGGAGGGTAGAATTTACGTATAAATAAACCAACACATTTTATGATGTAGGCCCGAAATTGAGCTTCCCCTCCTTGAAAGACCAGCATCCGCCACTGGTAGATACTATTGGTACTTTTTTTACTGTAGGCCATAAAACACACACTTCTAACACAAATGCAGTAACCTGAAGAGTATATACATGTTCACACATGGATTGTCTGAAGATTCTGTACTAAACCTATTTTAAATATGGCCGTGCCCCTGTTGGCGACCCATTCTAAGCATTATTAACTTTACTTACCTCATGTGAATTGTAGGTTTTTTGGAAAATAAAGGTAAAAACAGTAAAGAAATTTTGTTTGTGACACCGTTGCAGTAAAAATGATGGACTGCACCTTAAAGCAGAGGGTCATTAATGTGACAACACTGTCTCCATTCTCTGATGCCGTCCAAATCCCTTGTAAAACAGGCCTGTTGGTTTTTATCGGACACTGCTGAGCTTGTGGGAATCGAACCCACAACCTCCAGGTCCAGGTCTGTGTGCCACCGTGCCGCCCTCAATCCATTTAGAGTTCTCTAATTATGCTTGCAATAAAACGTGGTGGATAAAAGTCTCTTAAGTCCTGGTCATAACCACAGTGTGCTCTAAACAGTGCGCCGTGCTGTAATTTATCACAGTGGACAATTCAGTCAATTAACATGGTTATATTAGACATAAATGTTATATACAAAGCTTTAAAATACACCATTTCCAAGGGTGTTTGACTTTATAGTGTTGGTGACCAGTCACATCTGTATATTCAGCATATGTTTAAATGAATCGTCTGCTACTGAAACATGATCATATCTAATTGGTCCAAAGGTTTGGTCAGAGATTTGTTACTGTAACCCCCCCCCCCACACACACACACACACACAAACTCACACTCTCTTTGTCTCGATTCAGGTCAGATGGACGTGTCCATGGAGGAAGGCTCCATGTCTCCGGACGAGATTGAGATGGAGATGGCTCGGATCCAAAGGCTCAGGGAGGTGCTGGTCAGACGAGAGTCCGAGCTTCGCTTCATGTGAGGAAACACATCACTGCCCACTCTCTATGTGTGTGTGTGTGTGATTTCAGTTTGCATCCCCTAAATCAAAGGAGGAAAAATCAAATGGAAGCCTGTTATTTCCATCTCCTTCAAGCTTGACAGGCGTGACTGGAAACACAATGGACACGCACTGGCCTTTAGCGCCGGACACAGATAAACCCCAGCCGCTGGCTTCTGTTGTGTTTGGTTTTTACTCTCTTCCTGGTGTTTGTCAGCTTTATTTGTTCTGAGAATACAGATGCACACTTTGTCTTGTTTGTTATAATCACCTAAAAATACATCCGGAATTTCTTCTGAGATTTAGGGCAACAGTAATGAGCCGGTCTCCTCTTTGCTGCTTTAACTGCTTCTGCTTTTCTAGGAAGGCTTTACACTTAATATCAGAACATTCATTCATTCATTCATTATCTGTAAGCGCTTATCTAATTCAGGGTCGCGGTGGGTCCAGAGCCTACCTGGAATCATTGGGCGCAAGGCGGGAATACACCCTGGAGGGGGCACTAGTCCTTCACAGGGCAACACAGACACACACACATTCACACCTACGGACACTTTGGAGTCGCCAGTCCACCTACCAATGTGTGTTTTTGGACTGTGGGAGGAAACCGGAGCACCCGGAGGAAACCCACGCAGACACAGGGAGAACACACCACACTCCTCACAGATAGTCACCTGGAGGAAACCCACGCAGACACAGGGAGAACACACCACACTCCTCACAGACAGTCACCTGGAGGAAACCCACGCAGACACAGGGAGAACACACCACACTCCTCACAGATAGTCACCTGGAGGAAACCCACGCAGACACAGGGAGAACACACCACACTCCTCACAGACAGTCACCCGGAGGAAACCCACACAGACACAGAGAGAACACACCACACTCCTCACAGACAGTCACCCGGAGGAAACCCACTCAGACACAGGGAGAACACACCACACTCCTCACAGACAGTCACCCGGAGGAAACCCACTCAGACACAGGGAGAACACACCACACTCCTCACAGACAGTCACCCGGAGCGGGAATCGAACCCACAACCTCCAGGTCCCTGGAGCTGTGTGACTGCGACAACTACCTGCTGCGCCACGGTGCCGCCCAATATCAGAACATTGCTGTAAAAGTGTGATGGCAGCCACATAAACGTGAAAGTCATTAAAGCTGGATGATTAGTTCTGGATCACTAACATGACTCCAACTCACCTCAGCGCAGTTCTAATGATGCACACTCCAGTGCTGGCGCTTGGGATTGGTCGTGGTGAAACTGGGCTCATGTGCAACTGCTTCAGAGCATCCCATTTTATTGACAGTGTTAGCAGTGGATGTCCACAAACATTCGTGTAAATGCAGTGTGTCCCTAGAGTGCTCAGTCATTTCTAAAACACATTTTAAACTCTGGCATCCCAATCTGATTACATGTATTTATTCATGTGAGCGGTGCTCACGAACAGTGAAAGTAATGAACATGTGATGCCATTCGATATTGCGCATGGTTTCAAAGCTGCGTGTTCCCACCTCTTTCACCAAAACCCTGAAATAGGATCGTTCAGAGCGCAGGTGGAAATGAGATGGAGAAAGTTAAGACGTATTTGATGTGTTGAAGAAAGTAATGAAACCCAGTGTTCCCTGGGGACAAGCACAACGCCTTCTAGGCTCAATAATTAGTTTCAGTCTTTCTGAATCCAGTCACACAGTCACTCAGCGGGGCTCCCAGTCCACCATACACTGAGAAAAATACTCGTGAACCTACTCATATCTCTGGGGACTGCATTTACTTATACGTCACAAACACTGAACATCTGACTCTTAGAGTCTGAGTCAAATGTAGTGACCTTGTTACATGTTTAATTACACTAATTTATGCCATGTTTATGGAGAATAAAGGTAAATAAAAGATAGCAGTCCAGATCAGATGAGGCAGGTAGGGACTAGCTCATGTCTAATGCCATTACGAAGCTTAGCATTCATTCATTCATTGTCTGTAACCCTTATCCAGTTCAGGGTCGCGGTGGGTCCAGAGCCTACCTGGAATCATTGTGTGCAAGGGGGGAATACACCCGGGAGGGGGCGCCAGTCCTTCACAGGGCAACACACACACTCACACATTCACTCACACACTCACACCTACGGACACTTTGGAGTCGCCAATCCACCTACCAACGTGTGTTTTTGCACTGTGGGGGAGGAAACCGGAGCACCCGGAAGAAACCCACGCAGACACAGGGAGAACACACCACACTCCTCACAGACAGTCACCCGGAGGAAACCCACGCAGACACAGGGAGAACACACCACACTCCTCACAGACAGTCACCCGGAGGAAACCCACGCAGACACAGGGAGAACACACCACACTCCTCACAGACAGTCACCCGGAGGAAACCCACGCAGACACAGGGAGAACACACCACACTCCTCACAGACAGTCACCCGGAGGAAACCCACACATTTAAAAGTGTGTGTGAAGTTATGTGTGTGTACTGTGTGACACATGCAATGTTATTAATCTGACGCCTACAGTTTTCAGGGCTTTTTCAGGGAATTCAGTTGAACGACTTGGTCTGCGTTTTCGATGCGATTAATTATTTCCTCATGCGGAGGAGCGAGGGAGGCTCAGTTGTGTGGATTGTGAATTGCTCAAAATGGCTGGTCTACATGTTCACTGTACTGTACAATAACGTACTGTGGCCTGGGTCCCTGGAGCCCAGATGGAAGGGGCTCAATGAAGCCTTGCCGCTGGCCATGTTCTGCCTCCCTGGTGAGGAAACGAGCCAATGAGGAATCAATAACTTCGACCCAAAAAGTGGAGATTGGGGCCAATCGCAGAGTCGCACGGATTGAGGTGAGGCTGCAGCCACATGGTGCTCCTCACTCGGTTCAACCCTGATTACCTGTTTGTGTGCTCTCAGGAAAGGATGCGCTGGCAGATGTATAAGAGAGAGAAGATGAGAGAAGTGGACAGGAAAGGAGAGAGACATTTGTGTGCGCTGAGCTGAATGCTTTAGTTCAGAGTCAGGTTATTCTTGTGAGGGCTAATACACAGCTAATCCTCTTAGGGCGGCATGGTCACTGCCACAATTATGAATTCTCATATTGTCTGTGTCCACGGAACAACATGTATCCCCAAAAAATAACTTTACAGGAGAAGGAAAAAACTTTCAATGGATGTCAATGTCAAAATATGTTATTCCAAGTCATTGGAGCATTTCTATTGCTCCGTTTATCATTTAAAACTTTGCTGTGTTCAAATGGTGTAGTAAAATAAAAATCAAAAAATAAAGGTAGACATGTTTTTCATTGAACAGTGAAGATATGCAATAGATATTTGATCTGTTTTGAAGTTTGGTTGAATGCATGGGTTCTTTATTGTTTATTCATTGATTCATTGTCTGTAACCCTTATCCAGTTCAGGGTCGCGGTGGGTCTGGAATCACTGGGCGCAAGCAGAGAACACACCCTGGAGGGGCGCCAATCTTTTGCAGGACGACACAAACCCACACATTCACTCACTCACACCTACTTTTAAGTTTCCAAACCACCTACCAATATGTGTTTTTGGACCGTGGGACGAAACCATAGGAAACCCACGCAGACACAGAGAGAACACGCCACACTCCTCACAGACAGTCACCCGGAGGAAACCCACGCAGACACAGAGAACACACCACACTCCTCACAGACAGTCACCCGGAGGAAACCCACACAGACACAGAGAGAACACGCCACACTCCTCACAGACAGTCAGCCGGAGGAAACCCACAGAAACACAGAGAGAACACACCACACTCCTAACAGACTGTCACCCACGCAGACACGGAGAACACACCACACTCCTCACAGACTGTCACCCACGCAGACACGGAGAACACACCACACTCCTCACAGACAGTCACCCGGAGGAAACCCACAGAAACACAGGGAGAACACACCACACTCCTCACAGACAGTTTCCCAGTGGAAACCCACGCAGACCCAGAGAGAACACACCACACTCCTCACAGACAGTCACCCGGAGGAAACCCATGCAGACACAGAGAGAGCACACCACACTCCTCACAGACACCCGGAGGAAACCCACGCAGACACAGGGAGAACACACCACACTCCTCACAGACCCCCGGAGGAAACCCATGCAGACACAGGCAGAACACACCACACTCCTCACAGACCCTGGAGCTGTGACAGAGACACTACGTGCTGTTCTCTAATCTTGTGATAAAAAGTGATAACTTACAGGAATTTTTCATTTCTAATTTAAATTTCTAATTTCATAATTTTGAAGCATTTCTATTGGTCGATTCTTCATGAACATGTAATAGAATTGAAATTGTGACGTGTTTTGGTTCCTAGCTGCCTTCCCTCAGTGCTGGGCCATGGCACAAAAATAAAAACACACGTATAGATTCATCTTTTTATTTTTCCTCTACAGGATGGATGATATCCAGCTGTGTAAAGACATCATGGCTCTGAAGCAGGAGTTGCGGAAGATTGTAACAGTTCCAGGTACATGTTCTCAGCTCTTGTTTACATTCTTGTATCCTGAATCTTTGCTGATTGGATGTTAGGCTCTGCATGATTTAAAAATAAACATCTCTGAAAGAGCAATATTTATTATATTTAGTGTTTTTCTATAAATTGCAGCTCACATTATTTGTGGTCCTAATATGAACCAGTTTAAGCTCCATAGAGTGGGTCCCCCGTTTGGGAGCAGGTATGATTACGTAAGACTTAGTACTGAATCTCTGATACATCCAGGAGAGACAGTGTCTGTGTAAAGGTTGTTTCATAACTGCTCCTTTATAAATGTGTGCCTGTCTTAATCAGGTATTTATTTATAAATTTATTAGTAAATAAGTTATATTTTACATTCTGTTTTTTCAGGATTGTAATCATGTTACTCTCTAACTACATTAGCATTTGAAAGACATTCTGACCCTGAGTTTAATCGCCCTGTGTTTCCCTCAAAACTCGATTACACGAGAAAAAAATCTGCATCCAATCTAATCCACATAGTGTAATAAAATCATCAGAAACCGTCAATGCTCCTCTGCCTTATAGTAGATAATAAACAATGTATTGCCAAAAAATCAGATGAGTATTAGATTCCCATCATCAACAGCCATGTGTGTGCTATACCTTTAAACACAGCCCAACCTTTCATTTTTTGACATTTACGTGACTGGCAATGAGGAGTGTGTGTGACGTGTGTGTGTGTGTGTGTGTGTGTGTGAGATTCTGTGATGTGAGAGGTGGGGGAGGGTGAGAGAGAAAGAAAGCATTAGTGCATGTATGTTTTGAGTTTGTGTGTGTGTGTGTGTGTGTGTGTGTGTGCGCATGCATCCCTACATATTTTTAAGAAAGTGTTCAGTGAGAAGAAAAAATCTGACCTGTGCCCTTCAATATCTCTCTCTACTTTCTCATTTCAGTGATTAGATAAAGATAACACTATATTGATCCTGAGGAAAATTGCCTTGTCTGTGTGTGTGTGTGTGTGTGTTGTATCAGTTTTTAGAAAATCTGAAATATTACAGTGTGTGTAACGTGTTTGAAATCTGCAAGCCTTAGTATGTTAAAGTTTACATGCATCTGAATTGTCTACATTTTAACTACGTAATTATTCAGCAGTTTTGAGAATTTAGTATTTTTATCTTCATTCCAGAAAAAGAAAAAAGCAAGAAACACCGGCAGAAAGAAGAAGAGCTGATTCAGAAGATCCATAAACTGGTGGAAAAGAGGGATTTCTTGGTGGATGATGCAGAGGTGGAAAGACTGAGGTGTGTGTCTGGCATGAGTGAGAGTAATACAAAAAGAAAGAAAGAAAGAAAGAAAGAAAGAAAGAGTGATGATTTGCACCTTTAATTAACCTCTGCTATCAAACCCACCTCTCCACCCACATGAGTTCCACTGATAATAAGGAGCTTACGCTTGTATGCCCTGCTGTAACAGCAGGTTAGTGTCGCAGTCACACAGCTATAGGGACCTAGAGGTTGTGCATTCAAGTCCTGCTCCGGGTGACTGTCTGTGAGGAGTGTGGTGTGTTCTCCCAGTGTCCGCGTGGGTTTCCTCCGGGTGACTGTCTGTGAGTAGTGTGGTGTGTTCTCCCAGTGTCCGCGTGGGTTTCCTCCGGGTGACTGTCTGTGAGGAGTGTGGTGTGTTCTCCCAGTGTCCGCGTGGGTTTCCTCCGGGTGACTGTCTGTGAGGAGTGTGGTGTGTTCTCCCAGTGTCCGCATGGGTTTCCTTCAGGTGACTGTCTGAGGAGTGTGGTGTGTTCTCCCAGTGTCCGCGTGGGTTTCTTCCGGGTGACTGTCTGAGGAGTGTGGTGTGTTCTCTCTGTGTCTGCGTGGGTTTCCTCCGGGTGACTGTCTGTGAGGAGTGTGGTGTGTTCTCCCTGTGTCTGCGTGGGTTTCCTCCAGGTGACTGTCTGTGAGGAGTGTGGTGTGTTCTCCCTGTGTCTGTGTGGGTTTCCTCCGGGTGACTGTAAGGAGTGTGGTGTGTTCTCCCTCTCTCTGCGTGGGTTTCCTCCGGATGACTATGAGGACTCACTCACTAGTTTTCAAACTGCTCAACACACTTGGAGGAGAACACTACATAAGTTATAAAACCTGCCTTTGCTAGCATTTTGCTGAGCTGCTGGAAAAAGTCGGAAGTTAATTCAAGCTATTTCTGAGCAGATTTGTTTCTTATCTCCGTTTGTCTAATATTTTCTGCTGATGAATTAAATTGATAGAATGTCTCAAATTAATGCATTAAATAGGGACCCTATTTCAGATTTTAAGCCCCTCCAACTGGACTTATATCAGAATGTCAGTGAAGCTAGCTAGCATTCTCTTGTTTACTCCTGAAAATAAAGGCAGCTAAGTGCATGCTAGCTCTCAATCTCTCATTTTGAAACAGTATGCACCTGGGATTAATAATCGCTTCAATTTAAAGCTCTAAAACATTTATGCAGAAATTAACAGAGCAGAATTAATTGATTTCAGGTGGTAAAATGGTCAATTCTAAGATGTTTAATATAGTTTAATTAGCATGGTTGCCCACTGTGATCCCACCCCTGTGTTTTATCCCCGAAAGCCCTCTTCTTGGCCTCTGTCAGATAACATTCAGTGAAGCGTGAATCAAATGAAAGGAGAGAAACATTTTTTCGTTCTGAGAACTGTGAAGCTCATTAGTGTGTGTGAGAGAGAGAGAGAGAAAACGCACTCATCAACACCTCCCTGACCCAGCAGCAGCTCTCACACTGTGTTTATGACTCATTCTGCCATTCTTCTACTTCATTTCTCTCACTCCTCCCTCCTCCTTTCCCCCAAACTCTGAAGCCGTTTCTTTCCTACTCTCGACTGCCCTTTTCTCTTCTGTATCGCACACTCCCTTTCTAAGTTCTCTCTATCTCTCCTTCACCTGCATCTCCGCTTTCTTTCACAGGGAGCAGGAAGAGGACCAGGAGATGGCGGAGTTCCTAAGACTGAAGCTCATGCCGCTGGAGAAACTGGCCAGAGTTGCTCAGAGTGAGTTTGATCTTAACTCTCACAAGTGACATGTTCAAGAAACAACTGGTGAGGAGACTGAAGTGAGATTTCCAGAGTGAGACTGCAGTGAAATCTTTAAATGAGCTGAGACCGAAGTGAGATTTTCAGAGGAATAGACCGAGACCGAAGTGAGATTTTCAGAGGAATAGACCGAGACCAAAGTGAGATTTTCAGAGGAATAGACCGAGACCGAAGTGAGATTTTCAGAGGAATAGACCGAGACCGAAGCAAGACTCTGATTGTGATGGGAATGAGATTGTCAAATGACTACCGTGAGACTGTAATGAGACAAGCAGGTGACTAGCATGAGACTGGAATGAGAGATCATATATTAGTACCAGCCATTATAATACATGATATTTGCTCATACTTTAGTGCTGTTGCTCCGGTGCAAGAACTAACCTTAGGGAAATGGAGAACTTGACAAAATCATTACTATTTTATTCCCAGATATTAATGACTCCTTAGGGCGCAAAGTGCTTTGAAAATCTCACTAATCAGAATACAGGAGAACTAACCAATTACTGTAGTCCCTCTACAAACACAGCCTGACCTTTTAAGTTCTTGTAAAACTGAACATGTTCCCAGGGACTAGACAGCTATGTCCTTTATTTCAAAAAATTATATAAACTGCACAGAGTCTCATGGAGGTCAGTAACGTTTAGGAATCACTACAGCTCCAAATTAGTCAGTGGGTGGCCTTCTATTCAAAGGGCAAAGTGGCATTTCAAGTGTGCCACAACTGTGCCACCCCCTTCTCCATTCCTTTTCTAGAAATGAGCAATTACACAAGTGTTTAATCACACAGAGAAGAGTGGTTTCCACAGACTGTGGTTTTATAAAGCCTCAACTACTACATCTGAAGAATATTATGGAAAAATGATGTTATCATATATGCATCTTCAAGACATGATATGGCTTTAATAATATACACGGTGGGCCATTTATAGGGATACACCTTAATAAAATGGGAATGGTTGGTGATATTAGCTTCCTGTTTGTGGCACATTAGTATATGGGAGGAGGGAAACTTTTCAAGATTGGTGGTGACCATTTTTGGATCCAACTTTTGTTTTTTCCAATGGGAAGAGGGTCATGTGACACAAACTTGTAAATAACTCATGAAAGAATAAAGTTATGTTAAAACCAAGCACACCATTGTATTTCTTGTGAAATTCCCAATAGGTTTGATGTGTCACATGATGTTGTTTGAAAAAACAAAAGTTGGATCCAAAAATGGCCGACTTCAAAATGGTCACCATGGTCACCACCCATCTTGAAAAGTTTCCCCCCTCCTATATACTAATGTGCCACAAACAGGAAGTTAATATCACCAACCATTCCCATTTTATTAAGGTGTATCCATATAAATAGCTCACCCTGTACATTACAGGAAGGAATTAAAGCAATGATGGCACAAAAAATCAAAAGTATATAAATAGATACAATTTTCCATGTTTTATTTTATCACTGACAACATCTTCAAGCCCATAAACAGAACTCTAGGTGATAGCACACTTTCTCTATCCCATTTTCTTTATGAGAAAAATGAGCATCACCTCCATTGTGTTGGGACATTGCAATTAAAATCCTTCCTCTTTCATTCCCAGGTCCTCCAAAAGTGAAAAAGCCGACCCCGGAGCCTCCCCCTAATAAGCCCTCCATCACCAAGACCAGCGTAGCCATCATAAAAGACTGCTGCGGAGCCACACAATGTGCCATCATGTAAAGTCTCGTTCTCTTAAAGCTACAGTCGCAGTACGTTTCAGGAAAAGAAAAAGAGTCTTATTTGGGGTTAATCAGGTTGCTGTAGACATGATTTCTCTTTTCTTCATATAGCAGATTGGGTGCCATCTTTCTGTTGCCTAACACTTCTTAGAAGTGCCATTAAATCACCTAAGAATGGATTCTGTTTTCCACGGTAGACCTATTTTTTATGGCTATATGTAAAAACCTGAAGAACATGAACAATTCAGCTCTGAAACAATCCACTGATTGCATCTTTATAGGCCAGAGGAATCTGGACTCAAGTTACTATCAACAGCTGTACTCCAGATGTTCTGTTTCTGAGCAGAAAGCTCTGGAAACAGTGAATCTGCAAGGCTTTGTTTCTTCACAAATGAACCACCTTTGAATGAATTATACGTAAAAACCGCAGTTACTCCACAATCAGACAGAAACGAGAGCAAAAACGTAAACCAGAAGCGTAAAGAAATATGACAGAAAACCTTCCAACCCCATGTGGCTAAAACGCTTTGCGTCAAATGCCATGATTTGAATGAATCTAGAGCAGCATTAGTGAACTGTCCTATGGAGAACTCTCCATTTACAAAAATGCCTCTGAGAATCAAAATCAGAAGCACCTGGCCAAAGCATGTCTATCCCTCAGAATTTACCAACTGTTCAGATCATCAGAAGGCAATCGATAGGGAGAGACACTTGGCCGTAGTGTGACCCAAATTGATTCCTCTATGTATAGAGCTGTCCAAATTCATTTGTTGATATGAAGCATTCAAGTTAGAGCCAGTTCTGGTAAAAGATAAGGAGAAAACATACAATTAAATGGATATTTATTTGAAAACCACAGCAAATCGGATATGTGATTAACTGTGTTTAACTGTGTTTGGTAAGAAGACAACTACAAGCACAATACATTGTTACAATACTTAAGCTCCGAGCAGCCATAATACCATCATATCTCACAGTGGCTGAAGTTAATAACGGGTACACACACACACACCACCCCTTTAAGTTGTCCACCAGTGCTCAGTAAATTCGGGTGCTTTGTTTTCGTGACACTACATCACAATATTGTTGATGTCTAGCAGCAGTTTATTTCACTCAAACTGCCACTGTTCAACTGCTACTTTTTGCTTTCTCTCAACACATTGTAGAGTTGAGAGCAGTAGAGTTTGGAAATATAGTGTAACATTCAAATAATTCAGCATTTCTACAGTATAATATTCATATTAGGTTAGGTTTGTCTCAGGTGTGGTCAGTTGAAACAAGCCCCGTGTTTAATACCGAAATAAGAACTAAACGTTTATTTTTTATAACAGTTCCCCGCAATGCACTAAATACAATAAAAGGCCGTCACAATATACTCAGAAAAACACTGATAAATGTGAATGAATTTATCATCATCATCATCATCATCATCATCATCATCTCTTATAAAACACTGCACATGAAGCGCCCTGATGGAGTAAAAACCAAATCTAGGACGATTTTAATAGCTTCCCCTGCTGTACATTTTGATAAAATTTGATGAAAAAAAAATATATATAAAAGCAAAACAACTTGAATCCATTCATTTCCCTTTAAAAAGAAAGAACACTTCAGAAATGTTAACCTTGTGTGAACAGGTTTGAGTTTCCTTGCCATTTAATTGTTGTAAACAGTAGAGGAGGAGTTTCCACTATCACTAATGTTTCTGGGACCCATTTCAGATTCTGTTACTGCTCTGTAACGTTATCAACATCAAAATCTCAATCCGGTAAAATACACTTTATCTGTAAATAAAAGCAGGGTAGATACCGAATTATTTGCGAGCTAGTCCTTCTTTTCTGTTGTTGCTGTAAGTATCTAAACTTGTTGTTTGGTGTTTGTGAGCTTTGGGGTCCGAACGTTACGACTGCAACTTTCAGGAGTACAAAAATCGCTCCCGAGAGTTGTAATTGTACCAAGAGGTCCTTCTGTAGAGCGTAGACTGACGCACAAGTGCTAAACACTTTCTGTAAATATATGTTTAAATAAAAGCATCTTTCTGGAGCTCATGTTTGTGTGTGGATTTTGGAGTGGCGTTATTCCTCGAACAGAACCGCACTGAAATAAAACCCAGGAGACCAAACGGATGCTTGTGAAATTTATTAAACAGAAATGACTTGGTCACTCCTTAAAAGAGTGAGACTGCTACACAGATTTCATGATGGAACGAGACAGAGAGAGGAGTCTAGCCGAGGAAAGTTGAACAAAAACGACATGCAACTGAAGCTCACACAACAGTGAGATTCACGCTGATGTGGTAAACATTTGGCTGTGAATTAGACAGCAATTATACAACGACGCTGGACATCTCCGCACCATTGCATCTCATAGTAGTTTCCAAACGTAAATCATGAACGTGTTGGACTCCTACATTAACAGGGAAACATAAGATCTAACAGTCCTGGTTAGGTAAAGTGAGATGGACCTACTCTTAACTGCACAGTTTGTAGATACACATCAGGGGTTCATTCAAAACCACAAAATCAAAAACCACTGGAGCCATGTTGCAACCAAACGGAATCCATGACCATGCACAATAGTGAATTACAACAAAATACTCCACTTCCTTTTTTAAACCTCATTGAAACGTCATAAGTCTATGCAAATCTGCATAGGGAAACAAGGGTACAAAACAAAATCCTATATTCATGTTGGTCCTCCTTCAGGTTAGCTGTGACTGAGGCTCCAAGCAGCTCAGACTAACAAAAATAAAGTTTACCTTCAGGTTCCTTAAGGCCAGTGTGACTCAGCAAACGCTGCTGCCTCCATTAAATAAATATCCGGCCTTTGATAAGCTTCTTAAAAAACAGCTCTAAAAATTCAGACAGGATCCTTTAATCTTGCACCTATAAACATTCAGGATGAAAGTAAATCATTCGGGACAGGATGCGGCCACCCTGTGGTGGCGGGGTCAGGAAATAAGGAATGTTTTGAGCTGAAAACTGAAAGCGCAGTGGTTTAATTAGGCTGCGCTGGACTTCATTAAGCCTTTAGAACTAAAACACTTACAAATAAAAAGAGGCAGCCATTTTGGATGACTGGCAGATTTGAGCCCATCTGGACTTTTACCTTTTCAACACGAACTGCGTCCATTCCTAATCAATAAAGGAAGAGATTTCATCCTATGGGGAGACTGTCCCTTGCTTTGCTTTTGGAGTCCACTCTGCTACTTATCTAGACCCTAATGGCAGCTCATCAGACATTCAACCTAGGTTCTTGACTGGGAATAACCCAGCGTCAACACCATGCAGGATACGCCTCCGGTCTTCATATATTTCAGGGAACACACTAAACGAAAATGACCTCGTGTGGAAACTAATCTACAAACAATAACAGTGAGGGTGGGTGTAAAAGGGGAAGGATGCTCAAGCGTCGCTTTCCTCTTCTTCCATGGTGTCGAGGCAGATACAAGCCATTGTAAAAGCCAGACTCGGTCCACAGAGAATCAAAAGGGCCTTTGTGCGTCCCCCTGATACCATGATGTTTCGCCTTGAGCATTTCCCGACCCCGTGGCCACTCCAAGCACTTTAAAACCCAACGTCTATGAATCGCACATGCCGAACTCCCCTGTCAAGAAAAAGCGGTGACCATCCAACACACAAAAACGGATCAAGGTTAAAGAAAACAACCTTGGCATTTCCAGAGGAACAGCTAAGAAGAATACAAGCTCTTGTTAGCATGATCCAGCAGCAGAAACTCACGGAAACAACCAATTAAAAACAAACACAGCTTGCTATGCTAGTTCCTTTCAGACATCACACAGGAAATGATCTATGCACCATGTGCATATAAAATTTCGTACAAAAACATCCTACTTAAAGCATAAGCTGGAGACTCCCTCATTAAAACGTACAAGGAGCTGTTGCTCGGCTTTTTGGCAGGAACGAAGGCTTTCAGCACTTCCGTTTAAGCCGCCGTAGCCAGGCCTCAGGAGTTTGCATACACCGACCGGTCTTAGATTTTGGAGGGCATGCTTCAAACTCACCGAGGTGCTCCACAACACAAATCTCGACAATATCCTACACGCATGTATAGTCCAGCCACAAGGGGCTAAAAAAAAACCTAGGTCAAACCAACATCCCCTTATTGTCTGATAGCTGCCATTAAAGTGGAACTGCACCATTAACACAACGTCCATTCTTTTCAGTTTTTGTCAAAACTCAGGCGGGTACAGCTTTTGAAAACGAGCATAAAACAGGTCTAGATATTCAACTCTAATTCTAGAGTACAAAACTAAGTACAGATGCCCTACGAACACAAAGGAAGGCAACTCATTTCGGGTTAAATATCGTGGAGCTTCCCTTTTCAATAACTAAATATTACAATGCTGTAAAATCTACTCAGGTAGGAGATACAAAGATGACTACAAAAAGAACTCGGACATAATACAGTAAGTGCAGTCAGAGGACTTCAAAACACCACACTATTGCAAATTCATTTGGCAAAGAAAAATCATGATTTCCAAAGCAAGAGTGAACAAGATTTGATACTGGGAGCTGGAGCCTCAGTTACAGCCAACTCAGAGCGCAGACTTCTTTCTTTTTAACCCTAACAAAACAAAGAGAGGTTGTGATTTTGATGATAACTCAATAATGCAAGACTTCAGCTGTTAAGTGCTTTAGAAACAAAGAGCAAAACCAGGACATGAAAAAGGCTACTAATATATAAAAGTCGAACAGTCGAAGCAGAAGGAGAATGTGAGCGAGAGGCTAAGCACAGTGACTGTTACTCAGATCTAGTCCTGCAGGGCCAGAGCACTGCCAAGGTTCAGCATTTTCTTTGCCCAAAAAAACTGAATCAGTTCAGTTAGTTGCTTAAGGCCCTTTGTGACCTGTACTGGGTGTAATGTGAGCAAGGTAAACAAGGCCACACAGAGCTCTGACCTTCCAGGACCTGATATGAATAGATGCTTTAGACTGAGGGGGCTTGTGAGAAAGAGAAATTCGCCGCTAGTTTGACTTTGTTCCGTAACGGTCTCTTGCTGGGGCTGTCCGCGGCGGACGGTTTGAGGGTTGGAGCTTGCGAAGGCTTTGTCGCGATGGCATGTGATTCGATATCAGCTTTCTCTTGAACAGAGGTGGAGCTTTCAGCAACACTTAACTTAACAATAACGGATGTATCAGGAGCACCGTTCTCCAACTCAGAAAGGGTCTGACGCTCCGTGGTGTAGCTGCTGGGTGTCAGAGCCGGCTGGGGCTGGCGGTCGTGAACGGGCTGAGGCTGATCGGAGCCTCCTGAGAGCTGGAGGTGCGTGTGCTCCTCGAAGCGGATTAGGTCTTTGTGCTGCAGCAGGATGGGGTCTGGGTGGAGCTGAGGGGAGGGCAGGCAGGAGGGCACCGGCCCACACAGCAGGTCTACAGGAGAGGAGTTCAGACACAGCAGCTCCGCGTCACCTGTGCTGCCACCTGAGGGCGTAAGAGAACGTTCAACCCAGTGATTCCCTGTGTGAGAGCGAGGTGCTCAAAAATACTCTTATCTACAAAAGAGGTGCACTGCAGAATATTTGGTGACCACTGGTTTATGCAATTAACTTTGGTCTAAAAAAGAGGCATTCTCTGTTAATATTTATACACAAACAATACTCTCAGGCTGGTGCATTCTTCCTGAACAGTACATAAGGTGTTAAGAGCTACACGCCATGGCTGAACACAACCGCTCGGTCACCCAAACGTTTGCCTTTTTTTATTTGCAGGTTTGTACCCGTACAGGACGAAGGCTTCACACTCCTCCTCCCACGAGCTTGAAGACTGCCAGCGAATCATTCTGATGATGCAGTGCATTCCCATGTGTGTGGGTATGTTGTGTTTGTGTTTACCTGGGCTGTGTGTGCCGGAATCCTGAGTGCTGGCAGGGCTCTGGCTCTCTCTGACCTCCTCTGACTTGGGGCTCTCTGTATTAGCAGGGCTGCTACGAGCTAGAGAGCGAAACACAGATGATGATGGCATGAGACGAATTGAAAAACAATTACCTGAAGGATCCCAGTATAATACTGAACTTTAACGGTTCACCATGCTACCTTTTAGTAATTCTGGGCTTAACCCAATAACTTTTTCAGCTTGACTCAGCATTGTTTAGGCCGAGCCCGTTATTTGCTGATCCACAAATCTAGATACATAGCATACAGAATATATAGAGACACGCGATACGCAATGGGTAAAGAGCCACCTTTAAATAAGGGCAAAATACAAAGTCTTTCATACAGTCAGTATTAAGTGATATTTACCTTTCATATCATTTCTGAGGACTATGATCTTCTTGTGACCATGGCCTTTGATCCAGACCACCTAAAATAAATCAATAAATAAAAATACACTCAAACTCATTCCTGAGCACCAGAACAAGCCTTTTTAGATGTTTCTGAATTCTACACCATTTTAGACATGAATAGCCTTTACAAGACTATAATGGGGCGGCACAGTGGTGCAACAGGTAGGTGTCGCAGTCACACAGCTCCAGGGACCTGGAGGTTATGGGTTCGATTCCCGCTCCGGGTGACTGTCAGAGAGAACACACCACACTCCTCACAGTGTCTGCGTGGGTTTCCTCCGGGTGCTCCGGTTTTCTCCCACAGTCCAAAAAACACACAGTGTCTGTAGGTGTGTGTGTGTAGGACTGGCGCCCCCTCCAGGGTGTATTCCCGCCTTGTACCCAATGATTCCAGGTAGGCTCTGGACCCACCACGACCCTGAACTGGATAAGGGTTACAGATAATGAATGAATGAAAGACTCTAAGACTCTTAAAAAAAATAAATAAATAAATAAAAAAATCTGTATTTAAATAAATAACGTCTATTAGAGTCAAACAGAAACAACACAGACACAGGTCTAGCAGGTGTGTTCCTCGAACCGAATCCTATAATTACAATTTTTTGGTCTTGTTGCCCTCCCTTCTTGGAATTTTCTCAGAACGGTCCCCACTGAACTGAACGAGTTCTGAACTGACCTGTGGAATGGCAGCCAAGAGCTCATCCAGAGTGTTGTATCCGTAGTCACGAGGCTGGAATTCACATCCTGTGTACTTGCCAAAGGCGCTCCAGAACTCCGTCAGGAAAATCTGGTTGTAGTGATAGGTGTGGAGAAGTGCTCTGACCTTTCGGGCAAACTGGTACAGCTGGGTTAGTCTCACACGTTCTTCGGTTTCATCACCATCTCCTTCATCCTCAAACAGCTGTTGGGGAAAAAATAAAAAAATAAAACACAGAAAGAAAAGCTTTTTTTGATCTGGATCCTAGATTCCTACCGATTTCAATGGAAACAGATTTAAAAAAAAAAAAAAAAAAAAACCACAACCTGTTTTTCTACAAAAACAGAACCATAACTTAGTGTCTGCCCTAAACATTTTCCCAAAGTCATTCACTTTACTTAACATTTGAGCACAATTTATTTGCCTATGAGCGGTTCAAGAAAATCAACCCATCAACTCCTTTTCTATGTACACTGTGAATCAAATTATTAGACATACACACACAGTCACACACCTCCACCAGGTAAGGCAGGCTCTTGAGTAGCTCGCTAAGCGAGACGAAGCCGTATTCACAGGGATTGAGTGGCGTATCATACAGCGACTCGTACTGTGTGCGCAGTGCATCTACTCCCAGCCAGTTTTGGTCATCTGGTAGGGACATCATCACAGCCAGGAGCTGAGAGGTCAGTGCCCGCAAAGACTTCCTGTTGATGAGATGTACTGCCTTCTCTTCAGCTCCATCTACTACCTGAGAGAACAGAATCAGAGAGAGAGGGGGGCTACAGCTCATTTCATCATGTTGGAGTCAACTACATGTTGCTACTAATTAATGGAAATCACAAAACAAACGTCTATTAGTGACACCATTAAACCTCACTTTTGTTTACCTTGACAACATGGCAGAGCTTAGACAGAAGAGCTGGCAGCGTGTTGGCATCAAAATCCTGCAGGCGAAGGCCATAGCCGAAGGTCTTGCTGTACTCTGCCAACAGTTGACTGATAGGAAGAGTGCAGTCTCTCTGTGCGCGCAGCAGCTTCACCAGCTGAGCCGCCAGAGCCTTCACCCGCTCCACCTCAGTCAGAGCCAGGAACTTCTCTTCCCCACACTCTAGAACCTGGACACGCAGGGAAAGAGTCAGGAAAGGTTACATCAACAACAATTTTATCATTTCTATAAACAAGAGACACACAAAAACACACGAGGAAAAACCTTAAGCCCTCTGCCTCTAAATAAACAAACAAAATTTGTCCAGTTCCATTCTGAAATGTCGATGTGTACTTATTGATTAATAAAATAAATTAACCAAAGTTTAAGTAAATAAACACATTTAAATGAGAACTCCAACCAAAACAAACATGCTCCAACCTGGAGAACATCAGGAATGGCCTCAAACAGCTCCACGAGCTTGGAAAAGCCGTAGTAGGTGAGCTTGCACTGGCGGCCGAAGTGATGGTGGTACGTGGGGATGAACTTGCTGAAGGGCATGCGGAAATGAGGCTGGTGTCGCAGCAGATCCACCACCTCCTTCCCAAACTGCTTAGTGCGCTCCACCTCTTCTGCTGTCCTCTCTGAGTGACAAAGAAAACAAAGCAATCACGATGTCGGTAGATTTTCATGGTGCTGTTCCTTCAGGCGTTTAATAACTACGACCCACAGTGGATCAAAACAGAAGAGACAAAGCAACTACGGCGTGGGTGAACGACACCTCACCTCTCTTGGGCACAGATATGATTGTGTCCGAGTCCTGATGTGCGATGGTGATTGTGGTGTCTGGAATCTCTGACAGCAGATCCATCAGGTCACACATCCCATAATCAACCACTCGCCAGTTTCTGGAGAAGCACCTGTCACAAGGAACACAGACCAAACGTTATATTTACAAACTGCACAGGGTTATGGGTAATTTAGAACACAAAATCTATTCGATATGACTTTTCACTGTGATTTTCTACAGAGAATTACATTTAGAGTGTATAACTGAGATGATACTGACCAGTGGTACGCTTGCATAAAATCCCTGATGACAACCTGCTTGCTGGCTTGAAACTTCAGTAGCTTGAGGAGATCCTGAGTAAAGCGCTTCACCTGTGCCCTGTGTGTGAGGGTCAGCAGCCGCTTTGAGCCCAGGCCTAGGATCTGTATTTAAAGACATTGGTTTGATATTAACCTTGGAGTAATAAAAATTCAAGGGGGAGGGGCGGGGAAAGAAAGTCCACAACACCCACCTGTAGCACATGGGGTACTGCTTCCAGCAACTCCAGCAGTTTGGAGTAGCCATAATCAGAGACACGGCACTGCTTCGCAAAGTGGTGGTGGTAGGCGGGGATGAATTTTGTAATGGGCATCAGGCAGGAAGGCTGGCTCTTCATCAGGTCAACAATCTCCCGGCTAAACTGGATCAGCTGGGGGTTACCTACTGGACTCTTCGAGCGCTGCAACCATGGGTCTGCAGAGCACACACACAATTTAAATACATACATAAACAAACAAATACTGAGCGCCAAAAGCTGAGCTGAGCTGAGCGAGAGCGAGAGAGAGAGTTTACAAAACCCCAGCGCAATTAGCAAACTAATGCCCTGGGTGCTCTATTTAAATTATACTACCACAAGTCAAGCTTTCTGCTCAAGGTTAAAGTGAACCAGGAGGGCGTGGGTCTTTTGTAATTTAAATAAATAAATATAAACAAGTATTTCTGCTAATAAAACCTTTCCCGTTCCTTGCGTTTGCCTTTTAGAAACAGCATGTTGTCCACCCACACTAGCCTCAGCCATACCATCTGCTCTGGGAGAAAAAAAAAACTCCACCAAGTACATACACAGTGTTTCAGACAAAAGAAAAAGAGAATATATATCTGTCTAATCAGCTCTGACAGGGAGAGGCAGGCTATTTCTCCTAAGAGCTCAGTGCCACCCGTGGCTGAACAGATGTCATAACATGACATGAATTTATAACAGTAAAATAAAAGTGTAGAAGTTCTCCAAAAGGGCACAGAGACGTTAGATAATGCCATGACAGCTGCAGAACGCAAACTTTAGATGGACGCACGCACGTACATCCACCCACCTGCATTGGGTGGTGGGGGTTTGTTGTGAATCCATTTGATGACTTTGAATCCGTTCTGTGCGGTTACTATGGTGATGCCAGGTATGCATGTGATGAGATGCTCCAGGGGAACGCTTCCCTCCAACTTCCCCTCCTCAGCCACAGTCAGAGGACTGAACTCTGCTGCATAGCACTCTGGGAAACTGAGATAGTAGGCAAGTATAGAAGCAAACATTAACAGACATAACGTTTTTTTTTTTTGTTTTGTTAAGTGAAATGGTGCAGTGTAGAGAACCCGAGGGGTTTTGGAAGATTGTAATCACCACCACTGAACAATTCTGGTTCTAGGCTTTCAATTCAGACCACTCTGAATGGATTTGTACATTAATACACAAATCCACCACAACGGTCCTTAATAAGGCAACGCTCCATCTGAAGCCTGAGTGTGTGTGTGTGTGTTACCTGAGCAAGGGGACAGTTCCTTCATGAGACTGTAGCAAACTGTGCACGTGAGCAGACAGGGCCTTCAGAGACACCACCACAAACGGGATCTTATATGTATCAGGGTCATAGTCCGCCTCACTAGAATTAAACAGAGACATAAAAAGATGTTGAAAACAACTGCACAAAAGCGAGACTTCAGGAGAGCTCACTGCATACTGTAGTCTTCTGTGACATCAGTATCGTAAAAGCTCATTGTCTTTATTGCAATGATTATTTTTTTAAATGCATACATTATAAAATGTTCTTGAGTCTATACTTTAGACATAATTTCTGTTGGATATCTACACATTTTCTGCTAGAATTTCAAAGTATAATAAAAAGACATGAGTGGAATTTCCTCCATGTTGTCAGTTAAGGACATACTTTATTATTCATTCACCTTCACAGGGCAACACACTCACACATTCACTCATACAGACACTTCTGAGTCTACAATCCACCTACAGACGTGTTTTTTGGACTGTGGGACGAAACCGGAGCACCCAGAGGAAACCCATGCAGACACAGGGAGAACACACCACACTCCTCACAGACAGTCACCCAGAGGAAACCCACGCAGACACAGGGAGAACACACCACACTCCTCACAGACAGTCACCCGGAGGAAACCCATGCAGACACAGGGAGAACACACCACACTCCTCACAGACAGTCACCCAGAGGAAACCCACGCAGACACAGGGAGAACACACCACACTCCTCACAGACAGTCACCCGGAGGAAACCCACGCAGACACAGGGAGAACACACCACACTCCTCACAGACAGTCACCCAGAGGAAACCCACGCAGACACAGGGAGAACACACCACACTCCTCACAGACAGTCACCCGGAGGAAACCCATGCAGACACAGGGAGAACACACCACACTCCTCACAGACAGTCACCCAGAGGAAACCCACGCAGACACAGGGAGAACACACCACACTCCTCACAGACAGTCACCCGGAGGAAACCCACGCAGACACAGGGAGAACACACCACACTCCTCACAGACAGTCACCCGGAGGAAACCCACGCAGACACAGGGAGAACACACCACACTCCTCACAGACAGTCACCCAGAGGAAACCCACGCAGACACAGAGAGAACACACCACACTCCTCACAGACAGTTTACATGCTCACTACATGCTCACAGACTCAGGTGTCACTGATTTTTACCTGAAGTTTTGCTGAGTGTAGTGGCGTTTGCACACAGGCTCATGATACTCTAGCTCCTCAAACACCACCGGGCTACCGCTGGTGGAGGAACCATCGTGGGACTGGGAGGAGCTCAAGGGACTGTTTCTGTTGATGCCGCTTGAGAGAAGGCACACCAAGCGGCTTCCGCCCTGCTCGCGCACGGCCACCACCTCTGGCAAGCGATACAACTCACTAACCACCAGTTTACGGCCAAACCTACGAAAAAGGAGAGAGGCGTTAACACAGAGACCAGAAATATATGATTACCTTTTAGATCAATTATAATCAACAAACACACCAACCAAGGACCTGCAGACAAGCTCCAGAAAACGCACTGTGTTAGTTTTTGTGGGGGTGCTCTAACCTCGTGTACACACAGCCACGGGGAAACTCAGACGACACTCAGCTCGCCTTAAACACTGGGTTATACTTCCAAAAGCATGTTTGTGATTTAAAACTGAGGAAGATCGCATTAAACAAGTCACAGAACGTACTTCGGATCTTTGAAGGATCTCTTATTATCATCAAGAGTTTTCTACAGTGAATTGATTAATCACGGTTCACGGGACATAGCAGAAACTGAATGAAATGTGGGGGTGAGGGGGGGGGCACGTTGTAAAGGTGGCTGCCCTTCATGGTCAAGGCGGCCGCCCTAACTGTAAAGCACTGCGGGAAACCCCACACATCACCTGATGACCTCAGATGCTAGAATACACAATGTAGACACCAAAAATGACCATCTTCATACTCAAATAAAAAACCTCTAAATACGTGTGTATATAAGCAACAAAGACGCTCACTTTCTCTCATATATTTCTGTGAATTTGAAGAGTGGAAGACAGTTGGCTGGAGAATCCTGCAGAATACTGATGATCTCTGAGCTGCAGGGAAGAGAAACAGAGAGAAAGATATTAGTGCCTCCCAGCGACATTGAACACACCAGTGAAAGAAGGCAGTAGGTACGCATTTTCTTTTTTAATTCACAACGACGAGTATTGTGGCCCTGTACAAGTATGAGACTCATGAGAAGAACCTGTTATTTAAACTCCTAGTATTATAGCATTAATTTGACCACATCCTTTCAATCCTTTTTAATCCTAACACTCACAAAAGCTCATCTGGTATGACAGACAATTCAAAGCACACAAGAAATCAAGTGAATTTTATGAAAAAAGGTTTTAATAAACACTGAAAGCCGTAACTCTTTGCCAGTACCTGAGGCAGGCAAGAGACTTATTTGCGCCAGTGATGAGGGAGACGTGAATGCGCTTGTTGCCGATCTTATAGCGGTGAAGGATACTGACAGCTCCTATAGCCTGCTGCAGAGAGCTCATCTGCACTTTAGCCTTTAGCTGATAGTCTGTGTGAGGACTGAGCTCAACACTCTTCACCTGAAAAAGCAACAAACATAACAGAGATTATACAAATAAAA
Source organism: Hoplias malabaricus (assembly GCF_029633855.1). Classification (NCBI taxonomy): domain Eukaryota; kingdom Metazoa; phylum Chordata; class Actinopteri; order Characiformes; family Erythrinidae; genus Hoplias; species Hoplias malabaricus. The sequence goes on along the minus strand of NC_089802.1, from coordinate 75,558,455 downwards.
GGATATCAGCTTTAAATCACCACAACATCTAAAGGCATAGTACAATTCTTGTCTGACAGGTAAACCCTAACTTGTTATATACATATTGTAGATTACAAGAAAGAAAGAAAGAGAAAGAAAAAGGAGAGATAGAAAGGAGAAAGAAAGCAGAAAGAAAGAGAGATAGAAAGGAGAAAGAAAGGAGAAAGAAAGAGAGAAAAAAGAGAAAGAAAGAGAGAAAAAAAGAGAGAAAGAAAGAGAGAAAAAAAAGAGAAAGAAAGAGAGAAAAAAAAAGAGAAAGAAAGAGAGAAAAAAAAAAGAGAAAGAAAGAAAGAAAAGAGAAAAAAGAAAGAAAGAAAAGAGAAAAAAGAAAGAAAGAAAAGAGAAAAAAAGAAAGAAAGAAAAGAGAAAAAAAGAAAGAAAGAAAAGAGAAAAAAGAAAGAAAGAAAAGAGAAAAAAAGAAAGAAAAGAGAAAAAAAGAAAGAAAGAAAAGAGAAAAAAGAAAGAAAGAAAAGAGAAAAAAGAAAGAAAGAAAAGAGAAAAAAGAAAGAAAGAAAAGAGAAAAAAGAAAGAAAGAAAAGAGAAAGAAAGAAAGAAAAGAGAAAAAAGAAAGAAAAGAGAAAAAAAGAAAGAAGAGAAAAAAAGAAAGAAAGAAAAGAGAAAAAAAGAAAGAAAGAAAAGAGAAAAAAAGAAAGAAAGAAAAGAGAAAAAAAGAGAAAAAAGAGAGAAAAAAAGAGAAAGAAAGGAGAAAGAAAGAGAAAAAAAGAGAAAGAAAGAAAGAAAGAAAGAGAAAGGAGAAAGAAAGGAGAAAGAAAGAGGAAAAAAGAGAAAGAAAGAGGAAAAAAGAGAAAGAAAGAGAAAGAAAGAGAAAGAAAGAAAGTTTCTATCTATCTATCGATTACACTCTAACTACAGAACAACTTCTAAGAGCAGTGATTTTTTTCCTCCTCACCCTCCCGTGTTTGGCAAAAGTGTCCAGTAAGATCTGCTGCAGGTCTTTGCGGGACATCCTGTAGTCCAGGTTAGCCACCTGGATGTCTGCTCCGTCCGAAAATGGCTCAGCATGAGCATCGGGACAGGGGCTACGAGAAGGTACACTCAGCGGAGACGAGCGGTTGGACAGACACGGAGATGCACTTCTGAGAGACAGAAAGAGGGTGAGAAAAGGCATTAATAATCAAAACCCAAAAAAGCACAACTGTTAAACGAATGTAGAACAGCATGAAAATTAGAGACACTCACCTGGAGGAGGAGGAACCCTGTGAGAACATGAGGGGGCTGAAGGAAGTGTGCAGGTTGAGTTTACTGAAGGCTGATGGAGTGCTCACCTGGAACGGCTCCATGGGAGAATCTGTAACACTGCGCAGACTACACGAGTCTCTCCTTACAAATAAAGAGAGAGACACACACACACACACACCCTTTTTAGAACACCCTCAGCCCAACGAATGCATCACTGTTGTTATATTTCCTTTGCCATATGAAGGAAGCTTTCATAGTGAATGCACCAATGGAAACATTTCTTCCCCTGAGATCAGAAATTCAGAGCTGTTTGATACGCATTGCGCTGATGAAAGGCATTGTGGAGCAGTACCTGCGACCTCGATGCAGGAGTTCATTGGGAAAGCCAGGCTTGGCAGGCTGTAGTTGAGAGGTCAGGCTGTTGTTTAGAGGAGATGCAGAAGCAGCACGGCTTTTCTCCAGAATAAATCCCGTCCTGGGCCTAGACTCCACACCGCTTGTGTCCTGGTTTGAATAAGTAAAGTAGTAAGGGAGGTCATTCAATTCTTAAACTGAAAAAAAAGGACTATACAGAAGTAATTAGCCTTGATTTTACTGCTGTCGCCAGAAAAACCAATCTCCAAAATCTCTTTTTTGTTTTGAACGACGACAAATGAGAAACTCGTTTTTCAAAAGCTAATTTAATAAATAAATAAATAATAATAATGCATCCAAATCATAAAGATACACAGCTTAAAAAGAGATTGATTTTCCTAAGAGTAAAATCAGGCGGCACTCAGCTACTGAGGGAAAACCACTAAGACAAATAGTGAAAGGAAAGAGAAAAATAAAACAAATGAATTTAAGAAAGAGGGTTAGTTCAAATGAGCTTTGAAAATAAGCAACATGACTGATGAACTCTTCCAGCCCACAACACACTGTCAATGATGAGGTTAGAGCAACAAGCCAGCATCAGGGAGAGAAACATCCTATGGGACCTGCAGGGATGCAGACAAGGTTTAGGAGCAAGCAGGGTCACACTCTCGACACACCATCCCAGCGTTCTCAAACAAATACAAAATGGCAGATGGCTTCATATTAGCCAGAATTAACTAATCTCAATTTAGAAGACAGGGGTGTAAATATATAGCAGTGCGTAAGGATGTGCTGCTTCAAATCTGCAATTTTCCAGCCAAAATGCTGTAATATTTTGGTGTATATTCCACTACTGTATAAAAGGGTTGTGTCACGTGTATTCACTGTGCTTACAAACCACTCTGCTCGCGGGCAGCTGAAATGCCCTTATCACTATAGTAACCCTTACATATTCTTATGTATACGCAAGTCATTTACACCCCAGGTGGTACACCCACAATTCTAGACTGCTGTTTGTTGCATTTGTAGGAGAGCATTAGACTGGTGCGCAGAGATTTATGAAGCAGGCAGGCAGCAGAATGTCAGGTCTGGAGGGTCGGGGAGGCGGCGAGGCAGACAATTACGCTGCTGACCTGGGAAAGAAGCTTCATCACTGGGCTGCAGGAAGACGCATGCCCCCCTTTCCTCGGGCTGTAGGGTCTTTCTGGAACGTTTACGCCAGCATCTCTGCCGCTCTGGCAGGACCGCGACGCCCGTCTGGGGCGGCGTGGCGACCGTGGCTTCTCCACGGGGAGGAACAGCCCCGCAGAGGAGGAGGAGGAAGCGGGGAGTCGACCCTGCTCCTCTTCCTCCTCCTGCTGCGGCGGCACATCGGGGGAAAAAGAGACAGTGATCCGGTTTCCCAGGACGTCTTCGTTCTCCATGCGCTTTGCAGCGCGCTCTGCCGCCTCAGCGCTGGCAAATCGCAGCACGGCAGTGCCACCGGACACGCCCAGAACCTTCCCGCCACAGTTATTGGACAGGCGCTGAAGCCTGCTACTGACAGCCTTGGCATCACGGTGCGTGGGGAGGTTGTGCACAAAGAGGAGGTTGAAACAGGGCTGGGGGAAGCAAAGAAAAGGGACCAACTCTAGGTTTTCTGGGACTGCTCTACTCTGGAAGGTACTGGTTTTGAGAAGTGTGTTTGTTTAAATATTGGGGAACAGGGCTCAAACATGACCAAGTTGTGTAAAGATCTTTGCATGTATCAACTACAGCCTACGGCAGTGGGCAAGGCAAGCTCTTTCTGGTTTTGAGAAGTGCAACCCACTTTCATATTGTTTCTATAATTTGGAAAAAAGGGAAGTGGTGCACAAATGATTACATGCATTATCAGCAGCCTACAGCGCTCATGTCTGTAGATAGAGTCTAGGTTGTTGCTGTTGCACTGCTGTTCTTCAGAAACAGTGCAGTGCAGTCTAGATGTTACCAAGGTCAGAGGGAGGCAGAGTTCCATAATTAAATCAAGCCTATTATCATTCTGGTAAACATCATACGTAAATCAACCCCCTGAATAAATGATATTCCTTACTGACTCCATTTACAGAGGCTTTAAATTAACTGTGCATCATTCACTCACTCCATGAATGACCAAGAACAGAAACTGGTTTTAAGTGGACTAAAGAACCCGACCCCATTTCTGAGACGCTGAGGTGGGGAGCAGAGACACGTACCTGTGATTTGATAAGCATCCTGGGAGGCAGCTCTGACACAAAGTCCTCAAACGGGACGTGCACATGTGCATGCTGCAGTAGAGCTGGCGAGGCCTGACTTTTATGCACCAGGACGACCTGGAATCTATGACGATGACGCAGGTCACTCAACTCGCTGGCAAAATTCACATCAGCTGCAAAGAGAAGATCTCTTTAAACAGAACGTTTCACCACTTTTTGGAAGGAGACAAATAGGACAAAGTCATAGTTTTAGTTCAGTGACAGTGAAGGAACTCAAACGTCCTTGAAGGAACGTTCTAGGGAAGTTTACCATCTAATCATCTCATCCATTTCTTGAATTGTCATTACTTCCACAAATAAATTAAGCAGGAATTGCACTCATTTTTTAAAAATACCATTTTAACGTACCTCCATTAAACAAGTTAAAAAAATAACTCCACTTGCTTCAAAAATACCACACTGAAAAGGTGGCAAATACTCACAAGAAACCACGATGACTGTAGCAGGGGCTGTGTGTGTTTCAGCAAAGCGCCGCAGACTCTGCCGCAGTTTGTCATCAGCAGCATTTTTGGCAGTGGCATTTATATGAGCTACTGTCACCTGTTTGAAAAGATTTCCACTTTAAAAATACACACAGATAAAAATTGTAAACGGCTGGCAGTAGTGGTGTGAATGTCTGCGTACCTGGCAGTTGTTGAGCTCCTGAATGACAGCTTTGTTCTCTTTGCTGATATCACACACGCAGATGAACTCAGCTTCGCGATGGCCCTGGAAGAAGCGCTCCCTGAGCCTCTGCACCACTGTGGCAGCAGAACGCCCGCTGGGTACGGCACAGTTCTCAATGTCCCAAAACACACCCACTGGGGGTAGAGACTCTTGCCCTCCGCTCTCAGTGGACCCTGACAGAAATTAATATATATTCATTGGTGTATTATTAAGCTTTAGTGTCCAAACACAAAGTTTCAATATAGAAGTTGAATATTGGTTAAAATATAGGGCTACGTGAAATAAAAGGGCTGTATAATGAAATTGCAATTTGAAAGAAGTTTTCAATTATATCTCACATTATTTAAAGGCTAAGCACCACTTAATGGACCTCCATGAATATTCCACATTATTGTAGTTACTGACAGATATAAGTATGAATTAAAATGAAAATAGCAGCTTAATTTGCTTTAAAACTGACAATTTTATTAAATTGACGGAAAAACCCGAGCTCGCTACGGAAATTCTCGAACGCGACCGTGACGTCACTGGTGGACAACAGCTGAACAACACCGTGGTAAAACACCGTTATGACCGACTGTTATGACAGTATCTAGCTAAAGTTTAGCGAGTCAAGCTAACGTTAACTAACACCAACTAAAACAGGCGAAGTGAGTGTCCTTACCCTGTTTACCTCCATGTTACAGAGGCTCTTGAACACCTTTCGTTGGTGTCCTTACATGCCCATATTGTTGGAAAAGCGCCAGTGAAATGAGCTACAGATAACGGAGTGAGCGGATGGTCCTTTCCAAAGTGCCCGTTTAAAGTGGACAGATTTAGTCCATTTTCTGGATATTTTGGGATCTTTGGGCCATTTGTTCACAGATGTCCCACTGTACATTGAATGATTGCAGCCAAAAACAACACACCTTTTCCTCATTTTGCATTAAATTAAGTGCAGCTTCTAGAGTTGTTGTCCACCATCTACGTCACAGGCAAGACGCCTATTAGAGTTTCCCAAACACCGTTGGGGGGGGGGGGGGGACCAACGGTCTTTTAAACCTTATTCCTTCAATTAGTAAGAAATAACATGTTTTCTGACTCTCAATAAACACAAGTTAGGAACTCAAATTCCACTGTATTTATTTGTTTGACACTTTCATAGAGCTGCTCCTTAGCCTTTAATAATAAAAAAATGGATGTTCTGAACCTCAAAATAACAAAAATTCAAATGGTTAATATATAGAAATAATTTCATGTCAGGGTCATCCATTACAAACACCTTTATTAAACCTGAATTAGCTGTCGATGTCATTCAGGAGCAATCTGTACTGGACTAGTGACCTTCAGGAATAGCTGGGCATCACTACCCTTCACAAAAACCAGGCAATGAACCACAAGTGTCTACTGACCGTATTTTTGATTGATTTTGCCCAGGCTAGAAGTGTGCAGAAGAATTCCATCAGTAGCAGCTCCGGGAACTCCGCAGCCATTACACACAGGCACAGGAGCAGACTGGGTCTGTGGAGGGGGAATGTTCGGCCAAATATTTGCAGCGTCAGAGGTGGCCAATCCTTGGACAGGCTTTAAAAAAAATAAATAAATAATCAGCTTCAGCTTTTGCAGATTTTCCCATTAACATTATGTTTAAGATGTACACAATGATCCAGGCAAAATCCTTATAACTTGGATTGTTACTTATTGTGATCATGTTCAATTGATGAATGGTCAAACAGCAGACTCACGGGCCCAGGTTTTTAACATATCCGACAATAATTAATAAATAAATGAATTAATTAAAATAAATAAATAATTATTCCAGCTCTCCACAGACCTCAGTTAATTTATCAAGCACTTTAACATACTCAATATGTTTGTTATTTGTTAATAACTAATAGAAACACGTAAACTGGCTGAGTATCCTCACTGTTGAGACAACCGTGTCACTGCAGCATTGAAAAGGTTTGGCCACATTAACCTGTGGTAATACATAATCAGTGGTGGCCCTGGCCATTAAAACAGTGTCAAAGGGGGTAATAAATAACACAGAGCAAACTGTGGGGCTACAATCTGTAATTGTAGAGCCTCAAAGTGCACATATATGGTCAGTGGAGCTGGAAAAACAGAGGATGAGTGAAAAAAAACAAGGTGATTTTCATGCTATGGATGATGTGTATCTCCAAACTGTGCTGGGCTTGGGTTTCTCCAGAACAGGAAAAGACTGCATCACAAACCTTACTCAAACACTGGTGGCAGTAGTGTGCTCCCTTCAGACAGACCGCGGTGTGCTCAACATTGAGATGTAAAGGTTTAGAGCAGACGTGAGTAGTGGAGGGTGTATCACCATGTTCCCCACTGTAGTGACAGCACCCGGACGAGGGCAGGCAGGGCCCAGGCACGTGGCTGGACTGCATACAGCCCAGAGAGAGAGAAGAGCAGGGATGGATATGCCTGAAGCCCGCGCAGCAGGAGAGGTGGGAGCGGGCCGCCATGGGCTGAGACGTGGCTACCGTTGGCATCTGAAAGCCGAAGCTCTGAGGGGTCTGTAGCTGAAGGGAGGGCTGGTGCTCAGCAGAGGAACGGGTGACTGCAGTGAGGTTGCTGCCCTGTGTGTGAGAAAAGTGAAGTGCAGGAAGGCCACCACCAGTGTTAGCATTTGTGCTGCTGCTGATGCTACATCCACCACCAATGTCACCAAAACCATGGACTCTGGCTTCCAGTGAAGCAGGGCTCTGCTGGAGGTGGAGGCTGCACTCACAGCGGGAACATAAGCTTACTTTAGGGCTACCAGGCTGAGGCAATGGTTGAGGCAGAGCTGAAGGCAGGGCCAGAGGTCGGGGCTGCCCCTGTGTGAGCTGGGGGTCTGGAGGTGGTGGGAGATGGCAGGGTGGAGGCGCTGGGAGTGGAACCAGAGGAAGAGGCTGCTGCGAGGCATTGTGGAGCGGAGGGGGAGGAACATCTTTCAGCTCCAACACTGGCTTACGGACTTCCATGTAACTGTTCTGAACCCAAAACAAAGACATTTTCAATGAACTCAGGGCTATTCTCTTGCTTTGCATTTCTAAAATAACATATCATTAACACAACAAATGCTGGAGATAGCAGAAGACAGTGGACTGTACAGGTGTCCCTATTCACACGTAAACAAATGCTAAACAGCTGATAAGAACACGATAAGAGTGTGTGCCAAAGGTCGTTTAAGTGCCAACGTTAAGTATGAAGTGCAACTTATCAATTTAAACGAGTCTTAGGAAGCTTTTTGTCACCTGGGACTGAGAAGCTGGGGGAGTTTGCTTGAGGGAAGAGAAGCAGTCGGCAAGTTTCCAAACCCTGGACGTTGCTTCTTTGTCTAAGCGACCGAGCCATGGAAAGGACCCCGAGTTACAAATGGACCTTTCCTTTCCCAATCCTTCCATCATACCACCTTCCAAAACATCTCATCATTCTCTCGCCAGTCTTCTCTCTCATGTTCCCTTCAGCGGAAAGAGACTTTGGGTTAACACTCTAGAGACAATTGACAAAGAGAGAAATTACATTTTTGAGGAACCCAGAACTAGAATTGTAGCGTTGGTGGTGATAGAAACCACACTTCAAGAGTTCAGCCCCCATCTGAAATCTCCTTATGACTCATGACAGACAGTGTCCGATGTCTGACACATTGTTTTGGGACAACATGTCATCCTAAAACATTATTAAAAACCTATGTAGCAGGGCTATACACACAGAGAGCACAGGAAAGAGAAACAATGCTCAACAAGGACTTTTTACCATTATACATTTATTTAAAAACCCTCAAGGTTCAGGAGTAATTCACTGGTGGTTTTGGACTGTTATAAATTGTTATATATAAAGGGGTCAGACACCTGCACTTCTCAAACAGATGCTTTACATGTAATTCTTATTACAGCCACAAGCGTACAAAACGTAAACAACATCTAGGGGCTATTTAGTAAGGCACTAGCCCAGCAGCTAATAACAATGTCCCAATAAACGTAGTGATTCTATACGCTTCTAGCTCCTGATAACATTCCTATAAAAGTAGTAAGTCAGTACGCTTCTCCAGAACAAATCCATTTATATTTCACTGCTCTGAATGACTTTCCATCTTTTGAAAAACAGGTGAACTTCCCCTTTGAGAATAATTAGGGGAAACTGTTAAAAGGTTAAAAATGGGTTGATAAAAACGAAAAATATAACGTTTTTGACGTTCAAGGCTCTGTTTTGACTGACCCTGAGAACGAGCTAAATATTAGCACCTAGGCCCCACTGTTTGTAAACACTGCGTATATTTTTCCATAAAAAAAGGGAAATAAAGAGACTAATTCAGTTTATGAAACCGAGTTCAGGAAAATGAAGAAACTAGCAGCAAATGCGTAATTATAAACGAGACTGAAGCTAGCCGCTTTTTCACCGAATTCTTCATACCACCTTAAAACGTGCAAGTTATACGCAACCGTCGGTCCATTTAAGGTGGAACGAAGAGTTCGAATAAAGGAACCGACCTCAATCTCACTTATAAAGACATGTAGCTGTCACACTATTTAAGGTTTAACAGAGCACCGGACGTCTGCACGTTTAATGTGGAACAGATAATTTAAATAAAGCCTATTTTAAAAGCTATTTGTAGCGTCTAAATGAACGTACCTTCTACCTGGCGCCCATTCTCTTTCTCTTCTCCCGCTCACTCCCTGTCTCTTTTACCTCCTTCCTTCCCTCCCTCCTTTCCGTCCCGTCTTTTTTCCCTCGCACCACCTATCTTCTCGTGTCCTTGGTAACCAATGAGGACGTCAACGTCGCCACAGCTGTCGCAAATGATCGTATGAAAGTAACGCTGTTGAACAGGGCCCTGTCCCAGTTCTTACCCCAAAGCCCTAAGGTCCTCTTTGAAGGGCACACTTTTGGGACGCTGAAGCACTAAATGTGCAGCCACTCCCCTCAGTTATAATGCAAACTAGCCTCAAACATCAAAAAACGAACTTAAATTTAAGCTAACATGCAGATTATTGACTTTTATTCAGTATTGTTCTTCAGAAATCATAGACACCCTGCATGTCTTTAGTGTTATATCTGTAAACATGCCCATCATCAGGAGGGTCATTTTGTGGACCACAACCAATCATCATGGCTCAATATGTTCATATTTTACATTCTGTGACAGTGTGATTTGACTAAGGAAAAAGATTGCTTCAAGTCTGCGTATCACTGTATAAACTGTGGTGGATGGATGCAGTGGCTGGCTCTTTTCGACCAGATCTACAGTACATTAGAGCACTGGTGCTGGTCCTGATTCAGTAAGAACAAAACACCCCAACAAATCGTCACTTTTCAAAGAAAAACATCTCCAAAATAGTTCTTTAATAGAGTGATAACTCATCTTTCAACCGAATAAGATTTAATTCCATTTAATTTTGGAGCATTTCCATCAGTCATTGGTTACCAAGGACACGAGAAGATAGGTGGTACGAGGAAAAAAGAAGACGGATGGAAAGGAGGGAGAGAAGGAAGGAGGTAAAAGAGACAGGGAGAAGAGAAAGAGAATGAGCGCCAGGTAGAAGGTACGTTTATCAGGAAATTTTCACACAACGTGAGGGACAGCTGCTGTCCACTGGAGATAAGCATTTTTCTTTGGACACTGACGAAAATGGTAAGTGCAAGCAAAGTTAGCATGTATAAAGTAAACCTGTCAGCAGTGATTATGTATTTATTTTGTGCAAATAAGGGATAATTACATTAACATATGAAGAAAGCACTCATGCACAGGCAAAGGAAGGGGCAGCCCAGGCTCGGAAATGACCACACCTACTCTACTCTAGAGCCTGGATTCAGTCAGAAAGCTGCTTCAAATATCGCCTCATTCTCTACCACCATGTGGTATTTTAAACAAGGCGTCTTTGTTAATTCCTTTCAAAAATACAATTTGTTTTGGATAGATTTATAAAAAAAAAAAAAAAGAGTCTAGGCCAAAGAAACTAAACAAAACCCATAAACGATTAAATACAAACTTCTGTTTAAAAAAAAAAAAACAATTCGAAGAAATGCAAAAAAGTAGTTAAGACACAATCTAATTCAGAGGATCTGTGGGATATTTGATTAACACAAAATTTACCAGTTGCAGCCCCCAAAACTTCTTAAATATAAATGAGACTCAAATTGTGGTTCCACAGCTGAGAACTTAACACTCGTACTTGGTAAAAACTACTTTCAAAATAGTGGTGACAATATATTTGAGGAGTGGACCAAGTGTTATATTTAACTAAGAATATCTTCCCAATGTACTGCTTTACATAACGAATACAGTAGCATGTTACAGCGCCACAATAGTGGCAGAAGCAAGCACAAGATCATGGTGTGCCATTACATACAGTGATACATCAAAGAAAGGAAAAGAAAAAAACGACAAAAGACAACAGTTCATGTCAGTGACACACTCATATCTCATGTTGAATTCAACCTTCACAGACATTGACTGCTTCTGCTTGCGAACGGAATTCAGTGTGAAGGGAATTAAAAAAAGTAAAATACTCGTAAATACAAGGAAAGTAAGCATACACATTAGGAATCTCCTTTACAATATACAGTTCTACAGAGTCTTTCACTTGACGATATACCTTGCTACAATATACAAACATTGTACTGTACAAACCACACTTTAAACGCCACTGTGTAAATTTACTGGGAATGAGCGTCTATAGGGATGTCTACAAAAGAGAAATAACGTAAAGATGGTTTAACAGTAACAGTGGACCTGTTCTGGTATTGGAAGGCCACCGTCACCACAGGTCGTGCTCTAAAGGCGCTTCCCTGTAAATAAAGGCATGTAGAGGTAGCAGTTATAAAGACATTTGGAATACATTATGGACTGAATTGCAAAGAAATGATGAGAAAGATTTTCCTTTCACTTTGATTGGGACTGTCTATAGTTTGAACTGTTTAAATGTAAAACCCAAATAAGAATGTATACAGTAAATGTTTTAGAAAGGAGGATCAGCAGCCAGTGATCACTGCCCTCTCAATTACTCTGTGGTAAATACATCAAACAGCACATGCATGGCTGACCCTCCTTCGCTAAGAGCCAACACGAATGCAGGTCTTTGCTTCAGCCCTTGGCAAACCCTTAAGGAACACTCCAGCATTTTCTAATACATCTGTTGCATCTATAGCATATGATAAAGAAGACACAGATAATGGAGGCAACTGCCCAATGGCCTTTATTTAAATGTCTGATTCAAAAGGATTTCTTGTACTTTTGGCAATTCCAGAGAAGCACATGACATTATGGCCCACAGTAACTAACTGCAATAAGCCAATTGCGCTCAGGTCAAAGACAAACCATTTCACTGGTGGGGGAAAGAAAAAAATAAATAAATAAAGCCCTCTTGGGCCACTTTTCTACATCTACCTGCTGGAAAAGGCTTCCATACAATACAAATGCTTAAGCTGAAAAATGCTAGAGTACTCCATAAGACCTAGAGCCTCTCTTAAACCATGTTACCCACGGCCAGAACAGACTTGCTGAGCACAGGGACATCAGCGGTCAGATTTGCCACAAAGAAAACGAATGCCCTGCAAAAACCAAGATCTACCACTAATGCCAGTCAACTTTACGCTCTCTCCCCGTTATGTATCCTCTGGTGCCTCTTCAGCTCTCCAGACCTGAAGAAGTTTTTGCCACACTGGGCGCAGTGAAAGGGCCTCTCGCCCGTGTGGATGCTCTGGTGGCCTTTGAGCCGCTCCAGCCTGGAGAAGCTTTTGTCGCACTGGTTGCAGTGGTAGGGCTTTTCGCCGGTGTGGATCCGCCTGTGCTCCTTGAGGTGTCCCGATTCTGAGAAGCTCTTTCCGCACTGGTAGCACTGGTAGGGCCTCTCTCCGGTGTGCGTCCTGTGGTGCCGCTTTAAGTCACCGGACCTGAAGAAGCTCTTCTCACACAGAGTGCAGCTGTGGGGCCGTTCTCCGGTGTGGATGCGCTGGTGACCCCGCAGATGCCCGGAATCAGAGAAGGTCTTATCACACTGGGGGCATTTGTAGGGTCGCTCCCCACTGTGGATCCGGAGGTGTCTTTTGAGGTCTCCTGATCTGTAGAAGCGCTTGGCGCACTGCGGGCACTGGTAAGGCCTCTCTCCCGTGTGCATCCTCTCGTGCTGCTTAAGGTGCCCTGAGTCGGAGAAGTTCTTGCCACACTGAAGACAGTGGTAGGGCCGCTCTCCCGTGTGGATCCTCTCGTGCCTCTTCAAGTCTCCTGAAGTGGGGAAGTTCTTACCGCACTGAAAGCACGGAAACGGCCTTTCGCCGCTGTGGATTCTCTGGTGTCGCTTAATGTCGCTGATTCTGAAATACTTCCCGCAGTCCTGACAGTGGTACGGCCGCTCGGCCGAAGGCTGGCTGTTCGCTTTGGGCGGCTCGCTCGTGAGGGAGTTAGTTAGAGACGTAGAGAGAGTAGTTTTGGGGTTTGATCCACCACAGCAAGCTGTTAGACACTCTCCTGTCTGCTGCTGAAGATGCTGAGCTTTTAAGAGTAAAAAGGGGAAAAGCAGAAGAAAAAAATATATTAATGTTCACTGGAGACTTCAGTTCTTGCAGGAAAACATTCATCAAAGGGAAGGGAGCTAATTTACACCAAAAATTCAACTTAACAATTTAAATCCAAATATATATATGAAGCTATTCGTTGATTTGCAAAAATACCGCACATTACAACGCCCACACCCACCAAAATAGCAACGCCATTGCGTAGAAACGACTGTCTCAATATATTTAATTTCACAAACGTATCGGTATCGGATATCGATCCCACCCTCCCCCGAAATACACCACGAACCCACACTTTACGACTTAAATCAAGGACATTAATTAAAGCTCTGTATGCGGTGTTTACTGCGCGCTCTTCTAACTGTGGCAATAAGAAACCAATTTCTCACCGAAATGGAAGAAATCCTCCACACTCTCGTCCTCCTCTTTGACTTTCACGCCGGGGCCCAGCGGGCGGCCGTAGTGCTGAAAAGACGCAGAACCTCTCACTGCTGCTGTGGGTAGAAATTTAGAGCCAGAGGAGAGAGCCTGGTTCAGTTTGTTCCCGAAGTCCTAAAGACACAAGAGGTGAAACAAATCATTGCTCTACCGCTAAGCTAAAGCTAACCTCGCTACACAAACAAGACACGGACATTTTGTGCGCGAACAAACGGCGGGACTCGCACGAGCCAACGGTGGAAGAGGGGGAGGAAGGGACAAAAAACACGCGAAAATGGACGTTTTTTAAAAAAATAAAAGTTAACCGATTAAACCTTACCTTTGTTTTTGTGTCGGCACGTTATCTAATCGGCTGCAGGATGAAGCTGAAGCTGCGTTTTCCAATTTTCCGATCCACTTTAAATGGTGCAGGCGGTTGTTTTCTCGCAGGTAGAGGGCTGTACCATTTAAGGTGGAACGAAGAAATTCAAATACGAACCCTGGTCAATTTGTAACTAACTTTAACCGCCGCATCGTTTAAGGTGGAACAAAAAGTTCCAGTAAACAGTCAAACGGTTCTAGTCTTCACGGAGAATACAACGGTAACGTTCACCGCTGCGCCATTTAAGGTGGAACGGAACATTCCATTGAAAAGCAGTCGAATAAGTAACCAACTTCAGCCTCGTCAAACAACAGTGTTTTCCCCTTTTTTTAAGCGGTCATCCTAAACGCAAAACCCACTCAATTCGATAAATAAGAGTCTCGCAAATCACACGCACTCACCATATCCACCCTACTCGCCCATTTGTTCAAATTACCAACGAAATTCATCGGTTAGCAGCGAACAGGCGGAGAAAGTCGATATGCACCGGAAGCCTGTTGTGTTTACCAAAAAACAGCTCCTCGGCGGCGGACAAGCTCAGCACGGCCGCCTTTCGGTCCGGAGCTGCGGAGGACAACAAAACACAGCAGCTGTTACAAAGGAGCAATCAATCATTGAATTTGTTTGGGTAATTATGTATGTATATATATTATGGTATATGTATTTGTCTATTAAAGTGCCCCTACAGTGAATCTCAATGTTTTTTTACCTTGTTAAAAAGCCCAGTACTCAGAGCCATGGCTGAGGGTTTCTGCTTTCAAACTGCCATTTTCCAAAAACAGTCCGTTAGGGTTTCATACGTCATAAACCTAAGGAACCAATTCCGCCACTTTGTCGGGTGGGACTTTTGAGCTGTGTGGGAGGAGACAGAAATGGGCACTAACTGCATTTTCATTGATCTGCATGTAGTCACTTTGAAGTCCATCCATCCATCCATTATCTGTAACCGCTTATCCAATTTAGGGTCGCAGGGGGTCCAGAGCCTACCTGGAATCATCGGGCGCAAGGCGGGAACACACCCTGGAGGGGGCGCCAGTCCTTCACAGGACAACACAGACACACACACATTCACTCACACACCTACGGACACTTTCGAGTCGCCAATCCACCTGCAACGTGTGTTTTTGGACTGTGGGAGGAAACCGGAGTACCCGGAGGAAACCCACACGGACACGGGGAGAACACACCAACTCCTCACAGACAGTCACCCGGAGGAAACCCACACGGACACGGGGAGAACACACCAACTCCTCACAGACAGTCACCCGGAGGAAACCCACGCAGACACGGGGAGAACACACCACACTCCTCACAGACAGTCACCCGGAGGAAACCCACGCAGACACAGGGAGAACACACCACACTCCTCACAGACAGTCACCCGGAGCGGGAATCGAACCCACAACCTCCAGGTTCCTGCTGCGCCACCGTGCCGCCCCACTTTGAAGTCATTAGGTGGTTTTCCTTGGAAATAATTTCTTCAGCTTCATCTATGATGAACACACATTAGTTTTAATGATGGCTGGAGGGGGGCAAGCAGCTCACATGAAATGAAAAATCAATTTAAATGTAGACCCAGATTTAACTTTGTTTATCAACGCTGTCCAGAGAAAACAATTATCTCCACAATAACAACTTAACATGGGAAGAATACATTTCTAAAATGTCAGTGGACATCAGTGTGAAAAGATTTTTTGCAAAATTGTAATGTCAGCTGCTGTGTTCAAATCATAAACTAAAAATGGACATGTTTGTGGTCCATGGAGAGGGTCCCCCACATCAGGGCAGCCATGTTTAAAATACAGGGTGAGTCAAAAGCTGCAGGACAATCTTTTATCTGAATACCCCAGCAAGTAATGTGTGAGGGGCCTGTGGCTACCTGATTTGCACCTCTACATGATTTGGACTGCTCATGCGCAGAACATCATGCTTGTGTACACACTGCTGATAGCTCAGGTATTTTACAAATTTCTTCTTTGAGCTTAATTGTAGACAAGAGACAAGACCCTTTTTGGTTGAACGTCGTCTGTGCCCCCCCCCATTATTTTTTCATGTTTTATTTAAACAAAAATCGTCAGTTGTAAATAAACACACTTTGCTTTTTTGTTTCAAACTGTAACAAAGTCATTTTTATGTGTGTTTAAAGTTACTCACTCTTGAATATTAAGCTTCTCTTTGCTTTAGAAAACAGCCTCTTTGCTGCAGACTGTGAATGCGCCATCCGAATCAGGTAGGTTGTGCAAATCAGGGCCTATCTTTAACGCTATATCCGGAACATGGCGGCCATCTTGAATGCCACCATATTGGATCAAGGGCAAGTGTTTCCAATGGGAAGGTGGCCATGTATCAAAGAAATAAAAGGGTGTCCTGTGATCTTTGACTCACCCTGTAGGTTAAACACAGAACATTATTCTGACACTGCATCACTAAAGAATCATCAATGGAAATCTCTAATCGCCTTTGTTTATTAAAAATGTCCTTTTAAATTTGCTTTAATTTTGTAAGTGAAGAAGATAAATGTATAAAAATGCCCTCCAGGAAAATAATGTTTTTCTTGTTTGTTTGTGTGTCCGCGTGGGTTTCCTCCGGGTGACTGTCTGTGAGGAGTGTGGTGTGTTCTCCCTGTGTCTGCGTGGGTTTCCTCCGGGTGACTGTCTGTGAGGAATGTGGTGTGTTCTCCCTGTGTCCGTGAGGGTTTCCTCCGGGTGACTGTCTGTGAGGAGTGTGGTGTGTTCTCTCTGTGTCTGTGTGGGTTTCCTCCGGGTGCTCCGGTTTCCTCCCACAGTCCAAAAACACACTTTGGTAGGTGAATTGGCGACTCAAAAGTGTCCGTAGGTGTGAGTGAATGTGTGAGTGTGTGTTGCCCTGTGAAGGACTGGCGCCCCCTCCAGGGTGTATTCCCGCCTTGCGCCCAATGATTCCAGGTAGGCTCTGGACCCACCGCGACCCTGAACTGGATAAGGGTTACAGATAATGAATGAATGAATTGTTTGTTTTATTTACCTTGCTAAATGTTCATGTTTTTTTTATGCAATAAAAGTATCCTGAATGAAGTAAGCAGTCATAGCAATAGGTGAGTGTTTCTACTGTCAAACTGCAAGAGTTTCAAACACAGAGGTTGCGATAGCAGGCTTTCGTACATCATTAACCTAAGTAACCAATCCTATCACTTTATGGGGCGGGGCTTTTTCCCTGCAGGCCAATGGTGGATGCATGTGTGGGGTCTAATTGCATATTTGGATCCGCACATACTGAAAGAAGGCAAAGGTGCAGAGTTACATCTGAGGCACTTTTAAGGAATTGTGGATTTTTTACCTTTTTACTTTTTTTTATTTATTTATTTTTTGAAAATAACTTGTATATGTATTTTAATAAATAAAAATAGGGGTTTGACTATTTTGTATTTGGTGTATTAAGTAAGATGGATGATTTTAGGAATTGCAGGGGTGTACCTCACTGTAATAGAGCTGTGTTCTCACATTTGGACAGAGCATAAATAACACGTTCTCCATCGCCATCCTCCTCCTCCTCCTCAATATCAAAATAATAGGAAGGATCCGTAATGCCAGGGTTTTTAGGGTGGTGAAAAAAAACCACTCTCTCTCTCTCTCTCTCTCTTTGCTCTCCCTTTCTGTCTCTCTCCCTCTCCTGAATCCCTCTTTGTCCTCCGCGGCTCTCCGTACGAGCCCAGCCTGGCGGATGAGCTGCATGTTAGAGAGCTTACGGTAATTAGTGCGCGCTTCAGAAATGCAAGCGCGAGGGCTGCGTTCACGGTCTCTCTGCTGACGCTTCAATCACAGATTCATCCGGTAAGTCAAGTCTTAACATCAGCACACACACACACACACAGCGCCATGCGTTCATCGGAGAATACAGTGGCAACGCCATTTGTCCATCTTTGCGAATGCAAATGCAATTGCAATAGCAAAAGCCCCAGAAACGCCATGCATTTTACGCATCCGTCCTCTGCGACTCTTTAACGGATCGCCCCTGCACTTTGTGTCCTTTCTTGGGCTGGACGAACGCGTCCACCTTGATGTGCTGCAGTCGCCCTCTTCGAGCTTTTACGCAGCACTGAGCTGAGAAGGACAACCTGGAAGACATTTTCTTTTCTCTACTCTCTCTTTCTCTCACACACTCTCTCTTCAAACCCTCCACAGACCCCTTCCATTAGGTGTTTACTGTGGGTGGCTTCTCATCTCTGTCTTCTCTGAATCAAGGTTTTATGGAAATGAATGTGAAACGAGTGCCAGACACAACGCCTACAGCCCGTTATTCATCCAACTACAAAAAAAAAAAGCCCAAAATGTCCAATGCCTTTTGTTTGAAACCTGGCTCCCTGGCCAGCTGCAACAGCCAGCAGCATCACCTGGTTTGACTGATGACATGATGACTATAGGGATTAAGCTGCTGTGTCTAATTATGCAGCTGATTATGCTAATTACGTACGCTGTCAATATAATGCATCTGTCAGTTAATATATTTCTTATATCTCTATCCTTGTATATGACTAGGGTAGGGATCTTCTCAACCTTGAAGCAGACCCAGGAATGCATTGCAAACGTTGGGGATCACTACTTCTCCAACGTTTCCGCTCTGGGGGTTTACCCTGAGGCAGCAGTGACAGACTCTAGACTTCTAGGAAGGGTTCAAGTTAGGTTTAAAATGTGAGGTTTTGATTGCATTCACCCATACAGGCTGCAAAATATACACGAGGTTTGGTGCTGATGTTGGAAGAGTAGTTCTATCCACATCACAAACGCCTCTTCCACAACGCAGGAGGGGCTTGACACCCCACTTACTGACCTCTGCCATAGTGCGTGGTGATCTCAGGCTCGTGCGTGGTTTGAGGTTATCATCCAATACTAAGTGGCCATCACATTAAATCAAGTGTGATGTTGATTTAACAAATCCGTACGATCGAGGAGAACATCTGGAAACAAACTTTGTTCTTCTCACTCACTCACAACACATCTACTACTTTTAGTAAATATTTTCTTGTACTGTATTTATGTTATTGTAGTTTTTATAATTATACAAACTTCTATTCAGGGCGGCACGGTGGCGCTGCAGGTTAGTGTTCTCTCTGTGTCTGCGTGGGTTTCCTCCGGGTGCTCCGGTTTCCTCCCACAGTCCAAAAACACACGTTGGTAGGTGGATTGGCGACTCAAAAGTGTCCGTAGGTGTGAGTGTGTGAGTGAATGTGTGAGTGTGTGTTGCCCTGTGAAGGACTGGCGCCCCCTCCAGGGTGTATTCCTGCCTTGAATATTGTACAGTGCATAAGTCCTAAGCACATAAGATTATTGTTTAAAATGTATAAATTATGTATAATATGTATTATAATGTAATAGATATTCTCAATAGGCCTGGCGCTCGAATACAAGTTTTCATTCATTCATTATCTGTAACCCTTATCCAGTTCAGGGTCGCGGTGGGTCCAGAGCCTACCTGGAATCATTGGGCGCAAGGCGGGAATACACCCTGGAGGGGGCGCCAGTCCTTCACAGGGCAACACACACATTCACTCACACACTCACACCTACGGACACTTTTGAGTCGCCAATCCACCTACCAACGTGTGTTTTTGGACTGTGGGAGGAAACCGGAGCACCCGGAGGAAACCCACGCAGACACGGGGAGAACACACCACACTCCTCACAGACAGTCACCCGGAGGAAACCCACGCAGACACAGGGAGAACACACCACACTCCTCACAGACAGTCACCCGGAGGAAACCCACGCAGACACAGGGAGAACACACCACACTCCTCACAGACAGTCACCCGGAGGAAACCCACGCAGACACAGGGAGAACACACCACACTCCTCACAGACAGTCACCCGGAGGAAACCCACGCAGACACAGGGAGAACACACCACACTCCTCACAGACAGTCACCCGGAGCGGGAATCTAACCCACAACCTCCAGGTCCCTGGAGCTGTGTGACTGCGACACCTACCTGCTGCGCCACCGTGCCGCCCCCAGAAACTAGCACTGAAAGATTACTCATTTTTATATTGGCAATGCAGTTTGAAAGAGTGCAATTTAAAAATGGCAAGAGCTGCAGTTTAATTATAGTTTGAATGATCAAAGCAATGACTTAACACTTTTTAACTGGGGACATTTAGGTTCTGTAAGAGAGATATACCAATCAGAAGCTACCAAACACTGTGTGGTGGACATGACATCATCCACAGCCAAATCGCAAATGCAATACTATTCAGCATTAAATAAATACATAAATAAATTAACGCAATTTGATATTTTCCCCAAATTTCATCTCAAAACAACACATTTCTGCCCAAAACCAAATGATTTAATAAAACATGTCTATAATCAATTGTTTCTGAGTGGAAATATGAGTTTTTAAACATGAATACACATACTTTTACTTCTTGGTAAGTGTGTTCACCCTGTGATGAACTGGTACCCAGTCCTGGACACGTTCTTACCTTGTACCCAGTGATGGTGAAGAAGAAGAATGAATGAATGAACATTTATATAATATTTATATAATGTTACAACCTTGTTATAGTGTTTAGTGTTAATGTCAGGATACACTAAGTTAATAAACCACTGTTTGTAATAACGCAGGAGGAAGCAGGAGGATGTCCACTCCGGATCCTCCGTTGGGAGGTACCCCCAGGCCTGGCCCTTCCCCGGGTCCAGGGCCCTCTCCTGGGGCCATGCTTGGGCCAGGTCCTTCCCCTGGATCCTCCCACAGCATGATGGGCCCAAGCCCTGGGCCCCCAACCACATCTGGCCACTCAATCCCTCAGCAAGGACCCTCTGGATACACGCAGCAGGACAGCATGCACCAAATGCATAAAGTAAAGCCACACCTTAGCAATTAGTTATGTTAATGTTAACAGAATTTAAAGAAAGACATGGATATCATAGCAAAGGTCTGGCATTACCATAGTAACCACCATAGAAAAGGTCTACAGCATGTGAGCATCAACCTGGAATGTCATAACAACAGCCCAGCAACATTTTAGTAACCATATGGAATCCTAATGCAATAGCCTAACAACACATTAGCAACCACATATGATACAATTGCAACACTGTAGCAACCACCTGGAAAACCATAGCAATGGACTAGCAAAACCTTAGCAACCAGCTGGGATATTGTAGCAACCATTTCTAATATTAAAGCAACATGCAAGTGCCTAGCAACACCTTAGCATCCACCAGGGATACTATAGTAATGGACTAGCAAAATCTTAGCGACCACCTGGGACACTGTAGCAACCAGTTCCAATATTATAACAGCATGCAAGTAACATGTTGAAATACCATAGCAACACCTTAGCCACTACATGAGATACCATAGCATGGGCTTAGCAACACCTTAGCATCCACCTGGGATACTATAGTAATGGACTAGCAAAACCTTAGCAACCACCTGGGACATTGTAGCAACCAGTTCCAATATTATAACAGCATGCAAGTAACATGTTGAAATACCATAGCAACATCTTAGCCACTACATGAGATACCATAGCATGGGCTTAGCAACACCTTAGCATCCACCTGGGATACTATAGCAATGGGCAAGCAAAACCTTAGCAACCACATGGGATATTATAATAACCATTGCCATATCATAACAACATTAACAACCAATGTAAACCTGCTGTTATGTCATAGCAACAGCTTAGCCACCACCTTGGTTACCACAGTAATAACTTAGCAATATCTTAGCATAGATACTATAACAACCACCTCAAACACCATAACAACATGCAGGTAACATTCTGAAATACCATAGGAACACCATAGCAAATACCTGGAATCCCACATTAAACACATATGTACAACAACTTTTCAAGTGTTGATAGCTGGCTTTGTAAAGCTCACATAGTTATTTGAATGGCCTTGTTTGTTTCTGCAGCCTCTGGAGGGCCTGCATGAGAAAAACATGGGGGAGGACTCCCGCTTCAGTCAGATGAAAGGAGTGCCCATGAGAGCAGGGGCACATGCTGGTATGGGACCTCCACCAAGCCCCATGGACCAGCACTCACAAGGTACACACATACATCATGACCGTGCGTGTATCATCATTTTTACACAATTGTAAATTATATAACATTCACAAAGCCAAATGTAAACAAGCTGGCTCTTTTCTCTTTATTTTATTCCTCCATCTCTCTCAGGCTACCCTTCTCCTTTAGGCTCTTCTGACCACGTATCCAGCCCCCTCCCAGCAGGTGCGACACCCTCTGGGACGCTCCTGTCCTCTTCTGGACCTTCCTCTGCTCCACTAGAGGGTACTGAGTCTCAACAGAACCGTTCCGGTACACAAGGAGCTGGTTCTGCGTCTGGAAGCGGCGCCTCTGGCTCGTCCAGTAATCCCACACCTTTCAATCAGAACCAGCTGCACCAGCTTAGGGCTCAGATCATGGCCTACAAGATGCTGGCACGAGGGCAACCCCTACCTGACCACCTGCAGATGGCAGTCCAAGGCAAAAGGCCCATGCCAGGCATGCAACAGGGGCAGAACATGCCCAACCTGCCCCCTGGAGGAGGAGGAGGTGGAGGAGGAGGAGGGGGAGGAGGAGGAGGAGGAGGAACAGGGGGTCCCAACACGGGCCCGGGGCCACTGGGCCCCAACTACAGCAGAGGGCATGGTGAGCAGAGTTTTGATGTTGTAGTCACACACTTTCCACTCCTTACAGTTAGTGCTTCAAATAGCCATATGTTTGTTAATGTCTTATTGTAAATATTTCTTGGGATTGGGGTGGTATACACTGGTCTGCTTCCACTACCACAGACCCTCTGTGGGGATCCAGTGGAGAGAAGGTTATTTTAGATGTTATAAACTGTGTTAAAAGGGAAACTATTTTGACTGAGGAGTGGAATTGTGTTTAACATTTTTGTCCACTGCGGTCCACTGTGGTAACTTAAGTAAAGGGTTAGTGTGTGCCGGCTGCTCCGCAGGAATGACCGGACCCAACATGCCCCCACCTGGACCCTCAGGTGTGCCCCCTGGCATGCAGGGACCACCGGCCAATGGACCCCCAAAAACCTGGCCTGAGGGTAAAGACACATTTGCTTCTTTCACTTCTTTTAAATCCAGTATGAATGGCTGTTGTTACGGCTATGGAGGGTCATAACACTGACACAAGCACCCTTTTAATTCTGGAATTTTTTGGGAATATGGAGAGATGACCCAGATACTCTACTGTTGTACAGTTAAAAGCTTCAAATTACATTACACATACGTCCTCTGGTAACAGTAATCCAGTCCCAGTAGTTGTTACTTATGATAAAGATTGAGAAGCATGAAATACTGTTCTTATAATAATTTTCTAGGTCCTATGGTGAACGCAGCCACCCCTTCTAATGCGCCTCAAAAGCTGATCCCCCCACAGCCCACCGGACGTCCCTCCCCGGCCCCACCTTCCGTTCCCTCGGCTGCATCTCCGGTCATGCCTCCTCAGACCCAGTCCCCTGGACACCCGGGTCATCCGGCACAACCCACTCCCATGATCCCCCTGCACCAGAAACAGAACCGCATCACCCCCATCCAGAAACCCTGCGGACTCGACCCTGTGGAGATCCTCCAGGAGAGAGAGTACAGGTGAGGGATATTCACAGCAGGAGAGATGTCAGCAAACATCAGACACTTTGAGAATGTAGTAAAGATTCTGACATCAGTCAGAACACACTCAGATTTTTAAACATATCCTTTGCTGTTCTATGGGATGCAGGGATGATGGCACACTGAAAATGTTTCTGGTTTATAAACAATTTAAAAAGGTGACCTCGGGTGAAAATTTAAAGCAAGAAAACTGGCAGGTGTTTGAATGAGGTTGTAATGGCATATCTGAGAGCATATTTGCTGAGAGCTGAGAGCATATTTGTTGCTGAGAGATCGGAGGTTGGAGAGGAATAATGATGGTAGAGGTGTGCGAGGCCCGCGCCGCCTGAGACGCACGAGCGCGCCCGCGCGTCTGCCCCTTCGTCTGCGACTCCAGCGTCTCCTTGCGAGGCCGAGCAGCGTCAGCGCGGCCGTTGTAAAGATTTCCACACACTCTGAAGGTTTTTGAATAAATTCCGGCATAAAATCAGGAGAAATGTTGTCCCTGGCGGTTAATAACTGTTCTCTGTTCCAGCTGACCAAGTTTGAGGTACAATAGACAACATTAATTAACAAAAACAAACATAACACGGAGGAGCTCGTCACCGTGGCTGCCATCCTCGGCGCCATGTGGCGCCATGCTATTTTGCACAGCTGTACAGAAGTTCTATTTCTGTAACTTCTACAACAATATATAATATAACCTACTTTAGGAATATCTGGAAACATTTATATTCATACTCATATCTGTACAGTATAGATTTTATATTTTATGTTGTCTAATTTATGTCTTAACGCTCTTTTTTTTCCAGTACTTAACTGTATTTTTTTAGTCTATTTATTGTTTATTGTACCTCTTTTAAAGTTTTGTTAACAGTCTGTGTACGTGTTACATGTCATACATGTGTTGCTGTCACCAAGACAAATTCCTAGTATGTCTAACATACCTGGCGAAATAAAGAGATTCTGATTCTGATTCTGATTCTGAAAACAAAATTTAAAACATTCATTCATTCATTATCTGTAAGAGCCAGAGGAAACTTATGCAGACACAGGGAGAACACATCACACTCCTCACAGACAGTCACCCGGAGGAAACCCACGCAGACACAGGGAGAACACACCACACTCCTCACAGACAGTCACCCGGAGGAAACCCACGCAGACACAGGGAGAACACACCACACTCCTCACAGACAGTCACCCGGAGGAAACCCATGCAGACACAGGGAGAACACACCACACTCCTCACAGACAGTCACCCGGAGGAAATCCACGCAGACACAGGGAGAACACACCACACTCCTCACAGAAAGTCACCCGGAGGAAATCCACGCAGACACAGGGAGAACACACCACACTCCTCACAGACAGTCACCCGGAGGAAATCCACGCAGACACAGGGAGAACACACCACACTCCTCACAGACAGTCACCCGGACGAAACCCACACAGACACAGAGAGAACACACCACACTCCTTACAGACAGTCACCCGGAGGAAACCCACACAGACACAGGGAGAACACACCACACTCCTCACAGACAGTCACCCAGAGGAAACCCACACAGACACAGGGAGAACACACCACACTCCTCACAGACAGTCACCCGGAGGAAACCCACACAGACACAGGGAGAACACACCACACTCCTCACAGACAGTCACCCAGAGGAAACCCACACAGACACAGGGAGAACACACCACACTCCTCACAGACAGTCACCCAGAGGAAACCCACACAGAAACAGAGAGAACACACCACACTCCTCACAGACAGTCACTCGGAGGAAACCCACGCAGACACAGAGAGAACACACCACACTCCTCACAGACAGTCACCCGGAGGAAATCCACGCAGACACAGGGAGAACACACCACACTCCTCACAGACAGTCACCCGGAGGAAATCCACGCAGACACAGGGAGAACACACCACACTCCTCACAGATAGTCACCCGGAGGAAACCCACACAGACACAGGGAGAACACACCACACTCCTCACAGACAGTCACCCGGACGAAACCCACACAGACACAGAGAGAACACACCACACTCCTTACAGACAGTCACCCGGAGGAAACCCACACAGACACAGGGAGAACACACCACACTCCTCACAGACAGTCACCCAGAGGAAACCCACACAGACACAGGGAGAACACACCACACTCCTCACAGACAGTCACCCGGACGAAACCCACACAGACACAGAGAGAACACACCACACTCCTTACAGACAGTCACCCGGAGGAAACCCACACAGACACAGGGAGAACACACCACACTCCTCACAGACAGTCACCCAGAGGAAACCCACACAGACACAGGGAGAACACACCACACTCCTCACAGACAGTCACCCGGAGGAAACCCACACAGACACAGGGAGAACACACCACACTCCTCACAGACAGTCACCCAGAGGAAACCCACACAGACACAGGGAGAACACACCACACTCCTCACAGACAGTCACCCAGAGGAAACCCACACAGACACAGAGAGAACACACCACACTCCTCACAGACAGTCACTCGGAGGAAACCCACGCAGACACAGAGAGAACACACCACACTCCTCACAGACAGTCACTCGGAGCGTGAATCAAACCCACAACCTCCAGGTCCCTGGAGCTGTGTGATTGCGACCCCAAAATTTAAAACAGTGTACTGAAAATGTCAAACTGTATTGCCAATATGTTGATATATGCTTTTTCAGGCTGGAAGCACGTATAACTCACCGGATTCAGGAGCTGGAGAATCTTCCAGGCTCACTAGCAGGAGATCTGCGAACTAAGGCCACAATAGAGCTCAAAGCCCTCAGACTGCTCAACTTTCAGAGACAGGTACCTGCTCAAATCTGACTCAAACTAACACACAGAGTTCTTGCATATTCACTGTATGTGCCAAAGCAACAGAAAGAACACAAAAGCACCATGGGTAATCCTCTGTATGTGATATTTGTGTGTGTTTTGTTCAGCTGCGTCAGGAGGTGGTGGTGTGCATGAGGCGTGAGACGGCTCTGGAGACGGCTCTGGACGCAAAGGCCTATAAACGCAGTAAGAGGCAGTCTCTCCGAGAGGCTCGCATCACTGAGAAACTGGAGAAGCAACAGAAGATTGAACAGGAGCGCAAACGTAGACAGAAGCACCAGGTGATCAAGCAAACAAACAGCAACAATATAGACTCGCAACTATAAAAATGTACTCAGACAAGCCTAGAGACTATGGAGCTATGATGTGTGAAGTAAAACGTGTGTGCATTCTGTCTGTTTACTAATAAATATGTCAATTCTATGCAGGAATATCTCAACAGCATCCTCCAACATGCCAAGGACTTTAAGGAATATCATCGTTCCATCACTGGAAGGATCCAGAAGCTGACCAAAGCTGTTGCTACATATCACGCCAACACTGAAAGGGAGCAGAAGAAAGAGAATGAACGCATTGAGAAAGAGAGGATGAGGAGATTGATGGTGAGTGGACTGCACAGGAAACAGCAAACTGTGACGAACACAAACCAGAGTTTGTAATAAACTGTGTTCACCTAATTTTCCTGTTCACCCTCCGTGATTTTCATG
Organism: Hoplias malabaricus; assembly: GCF_029633855.1. Taxonomy (NCBI): domain Eukaryota; kingdom Metazoa; phylum Chordata; class Actinopteri; order Characiformes; family Erythrinidae; genus Hoplias; species Hoplias malabaricus. The sequence goes on along the minus strand of NC_089802.1, from coordinate 75,531,464 downwards.
CTGAGGTCTAACTATTAGAGGTAAAAGTAGAAAAGGGATCCAGATTACAGCAGATAAGAAGCGAGATGATCACGACTAACTGTAAAAACGAGCGTGATTTATCACTTTATTCCTCTACTCTAGGCAGAGGATGAGGAGGGCTACAGGAAGCTGATTGATCAGAAGAAGGACAAGCGGCTGGCGTATCTGCTGCAGCAGACTGATGAGTATGTGGCTAATCTTACTGAACTGGTCCGAGCCCACAAAGCTGCACAGGCCCTAAAGGAGAAGAAGAAGAAGAAGAAGAAAAAGAAGAAGAAGCTGGAGAATGCAGAGGGGCAGCCGGTGGTACTGGGGCCGGATGGAGAGGTGTTTAAATTATTGTCTTTTCTTTGTATTGTTTCAAATTTAAAACATTCATTCATTCATTATCTGTAACCCATATCCAGTTCAGGGTCGCGGTGGGTCCAGAGCCTATCTGGAATCATTGGGCACAAGGCAGGAACACACCCTGGAGGGGGCGCCAGTCCTTCACAGGGCAACACACACACTCACACACTCACACCTATGGATACTTTTGAGTCCACCTACCAACGTGTGTTTTTGGACTGTGGGAGGAAATCGGAGCACCCAGAGGAAACCCACACAGACACAGGGAGAACACACCACACTCCTCACAGTCACCTGGAGGAAACCCACGCAGACACAGGGAGAACACACCACACTCCTCACAGACAGTCACCTGGAGGAAACCCACACAGACACAGAGAGAACACACCACACTCCTCACAGACAGTCACCCGGAGCGGGAATCATCATTGCTCAACACGCTTGTAGATAAACACTAACTGCCCAGATCTGTTATATGTATAGCGTTATAATAAGACTGTCATTTGTAAGCATATTATAATATAAACAACACCAATAGGGTGCAGTGAATGTTTCCCCTTTGCCTTCAGATTAATATTCTTCTTGTAATAGTCCTCATGCTTCTAATTCTTCTAACTGCCAATCACTCCTCTAGCCGCTGGACGAGACAAGTCAGATGAGTGATCTCCCAGTGAAGGTGATCCATGTGGACAGTGGAAATATCCTGACTGGAGTGGATGCTCCGAAAGCTGGGCAGCTGGAGACCTGGCTGGAGATGAACCCTGGGTAAAGCACAGTGGAGTCTGACCTGGGGGTCTGGGGTTTAATGTGAAAAGTTTTGGATGGTAACGTTTAAATGGACGCCCTTGCTCTGAAAGTATTCTGCAATTTGTTATTTGTGTGACCACTGCAGATATGAGGTGGCCCCAAGGTCGGACAGTGAGGACACCGGGTCTGAGGAGGAGGAGGTGAGGCAGCTAAGATAAGATCAGATTTAATTAGACAACATTTTGATGATCTCAAAGGCTTTGATGTCATTAGCTTAGGCAATTTTTTAAAAGGTTCCAAGAAAATGTATTGGAGGGTATAATGCATAGTGGCTGTTGTAACAGGAGGAAGAGGAGGAGCAGCCCCAGCCATCTCAGACTTCTGTGGAGGAGAAGAAGAAAATCCCAGATCCAGACAGTGAGGATGTCTCAGAGGTGGATGCCCGTCACATCATTGAGTAAGGGATTAAGGAATGTAGCTGAGTGAGAAACCCTCCTGATCTTCTTATGAAGTCGACCATTAAATAATATAATTGGAAAAAGCACATCTCACTCACAAGACTGCAGCTGGCATTTTCACTTTGATTTACCCAGTGTGTGTGTGTTTGTATACAGGCACGCTAAGCAGGATGTGGATGATGAGTACGGCGGAGCTGCTTTCGCACGAGGCCTGCAGTCTTATTACGCCGTGGCTCACGCAGTCACTGAGAAAGTGGACAAACAGTCTTCACTGCTGATCAACGGTCAGCTCAAACAATATCAGGTACGAACCCTTCTGCAAATGCAGTAATTATTCATGAGCCAGAGCTACGTAAATGTAGCATTGGTGTGATGGTGCCGTATCAGTTAATGTGAACCAGAGTTAGCTAGTACATTGTGCTAATCACAGACTGCTATACTCCCCATATAGCAGTATACAGAATACACCCTGGAGGGGGTGCCAATCCTTCAAAGGGCAACACACACTCACACACTCACCTACAGACACTTTTGAGTCGCCAGTCCACCTACCAACGTGTGTTTTTGGACTGTGGGAGGAAACCGGAGCACCCGGAGGAAACCCACATGGACACAGGGAGAACATACCACACTCCTCACAGACAGTCACCCGGAGGAAACCCACGCAGAAACAGGGAGAACACACCACACTCCTCACCGACAGTCACCCAGAGGAAACCTACGCAGACACAGAGAGAACACACCACACTCCTCACAGACAGTCACTCAGAGGAAACCTACGCAGACACAGGGAGAACACACCACACTCCTCACAGACAGTCACCCGGAGGAAACCTACGCAGACACAGGGAGAACACACCACACTCCTCACAGACAGTCACCCGGAGGAAACCTACGCAGACACAGGGAGAACACACCACACTCCTCACAGACAGTCACCCGGAGGAAACCTACGCAGACACAGGGAGAACACACCACACTCCTCACAGACAGTCACCCGGAGGAAACCTACACAGACACAGGGAGAACACACCACACTCCCCACAGACAGTCACCCGGAGGAAACCCACGCAGACACAGGGAGAACACACCACACTCCCCACAGACAGTCACCCGGAGGAAACCCACGCAGACACAGGGAGAACACACCACACTCCCCACAGACAGTCACCCGGAGGAAACCCACGCAGACACAGGGAGAACACACCACACTCCTCACAGACAGTCACCCGGAGGAAACCCACTCAGACACAGGGAGAACACACCACACTCCTCACAGTCACCCGGAGGAAACACACTCAGACACAGGGAGAACACACCACACTCCTTTAGAAATGTATTTTTAAACATTGTAAATTCATACAAAATTACAATATATTGTTGAATATTGTAATAAATAACAAATCACCATTATATTGTGTATGCATAATATAATGACATTTTATTTACAATTCTCTTCAATCGCCTCCAGATTAAGGGCCTGGAGTGGCTGGTGTCTCTGTATAATAATAATCTGAATGGAATTCTAGCTGATGAGATGGGATTAGGGAAAACCATCCAGACCATTGCTCTCATCACCTACCTCATGGAGTACAAGCGCCTCAACGGACCCTATCTCATTATCGTGCCCCTCTCGTGAGTAAAGCTGTGAAAACCTAGGCTCATTCATGTTTCATGTTTGGTTATAGCATACGTTTAAATACGAAGGCCCTCGATGGTTTGTAACTCGTACATACTCCCTCAATCGCTCATGTTTTGTAGGCTGAGGGTTGTCCACAAGGGGGCACTTTTAGCTCTCAAAGCATTCAGTGGCAATGTGTGTCCTTGTTTGTTTTGGACAGAACTCTCTCTAATTGGGTTTATGAGTTCGACAAATGGGCTCCTTCTGTCGTAAAAGTCTCGTATAAGGTAGGTGAAATCTCTACCTCTATATAAAATTAGCAGTAGGACAGTTCTTGCTATTTTTAGAATTTTTAGTGCTTACATAATATGTCTAAGTCTTATATTTTAAAATAATTTTTTATCTTTTTTCCACAGGCTAAAATATCATAATAAAATCCCTCCTTATGTCCTCAGGGTTCCCCCGCAGCCAGACGAGCGTTCGTCCCTCAGCTCCGCAGCGGAAAGTTCAACGTCCTTTTGACCACATACGAGTACATCATCAAAGACAAACAAGTGCTGGCCAAGGTAACACATGATCTGTCCCTGATAGTGGAGAACCAGAGGACATGTTCATGGATATTTTGTCACGGTCTGCGTTTATGAGATGTTTCAGAGTACGAGCAAATGCTTAACATCATTTCCCTGAAGCCTGAGGTGTATTTAACATGTTAAATAAATACACAGGGCCCCCTAGTGGTCAGATTGCACTATTAAGCTTTATATTTAAATATGAGGGCTGCACGGTGGTGCAGCATGTAGTGTCGCAGTCACACAGCTCCAGGGACCTGGAGGTTGTGGGTTTGATTCTGTCTGTGAGGAGTGTGGTGTGTTCTCTCTGTGTCTGCGTGGGTTTCCTCCGGGTGACTGTCTGTGAGGAGTGTGGTGTGTTCTCCCTGTGTCTGCGTGGGTTTCCTCCGGGTGACTGTCTGTGAGGAGTGTGGTGTGTTCTCTCTGTGTCCGCGTGGGTTTCCTCCAGGTGACTGTCTGTGAGGAGTGTGGTGTGTTCTCTCTGTGTCTGCGTGGGTTTCCTCCGGGTGACTGTCTGTGAGGATTGTGGTTTGTTCTCCCTGTGTCTGCGTGGGTTTCCTCCGGGTGACTGTC